>NC_091112.1:20000-320000 GCF_024713975.1 Paralichthys olivaceus
TTATCATGATAATATGAACTTCAAAAATGTTCTTTCTGCTCAGAAGTCGAGTGAAATATTTTCATGATAATATTGTTATATATTTATTTTCAAAAACGTTTTTGTTTTAAATAATAATATTAATGACATAACTGACATTTCAAAATTAATTGTATGATATTATTAATTATGAATCTTTTACATAATTTCATCAGTAAATATCAGTTTATTATTATTTATCTGTTTTTGTCATGATATTTTTATGTCATAGTCTTTTTTAATCAAAAAAAAATTTTCATTATCATTGGTTATTATCTCGTATTAGGATATCTTGTTTATCATTATTAATTATTGATGCCACGGTCTGAATATATTTGATGCCAATGTTTTTTTCATGAGATGTTTATGAACAAGAGGAGACAAGAATGATGTGTTCATAAAGGTTGGTTTGTTTTGAAAAAACTAAATTGTTGACAAGTTTGGAACGAAGGAGTGAGTTAGAAAACTAGAGATCAGTGATAGTGATAAATCAAACCACAGAATGTCTGTGTGTGGCCTGACAGTGTGTGTGTGTGGGTGCATGCGTGCCTGTGTTTGTGTGTGCGCCAAAGGGAACGTCTCTGTCTGTGTTTCAGTTTCCTGAAGGAGGCGCTGAACCAGACAAGGTGGGGGAGGGGTGATGATCGAGTGATATTTGTGATGAAGGTGAAGGTAAAAAACATATAATTAACAGTGAAGATTCAAACACAGAATCATCGACTGAGTTTTAACAAAACATTAAAATAAAAGGTCAAGTTTTTACTGTCGACAACAGAGGGTAAGAGGAGGGTGATGGGAAAACTGGTTTGACGGGAACTTCACAGGAAACCGGCTGGGTCTATGAGGACACGCCTCCCAGCTGCACAGGTGGATCATGGGAAACAAAATGATCAGATGTTTGTGGCCGAATCTGAAAGAAGAAGAAAATGTTACTGACTTGAAAATATAAAAGTAAACAAAGAGGGAGGAGACTTTGTCTTTCAAACAACTTTATTCATTAACATTTTATTCATTAATAACACAACCTAAATAAATATTTCCATGTAAACGTATAATGAATCAGTGATTCCATACACAGACACATCAGAGAGAGCACAGCCCTGAAACCCCCCATGTTATTTGTGGAGAGGAAGGACCTCAGGGTAAAACCACAGTCAGGTAGACACCCAGTGTTGTATGATCATGGTTAACCCTAACCCTAACCCTAACCCTATTTACACATTTTCTTAGTTTGTTTTGCACATTTTAGACCTTTCCTCACAGCAGTCAAAAGTTTCCTTAGCCAGTCTCTTCCAGGAGTTCTGTCCCTACAACCTCCTGCAGGGGGCTCACTGTCTGAATGGACTTCTGAACATTAGGGAAGTATGAATCATGGAGGAAATCATTTACCTCTTTCAGAGAATATAATTCTGTACTTTGAGTGACACTGTCTGCTCCATGTTAACAACCTTCACCTGCAGTATATAAGCCTTCACTTGTCCTGCTGTACCAGCATACACCTGCTCTCTGCTCATTTTAACCACCACTTCTCCTCCCTTAACACAGTTTCTGGCCAACAATGCTCGTATTTTATCTCGAACAGTACTCGGCTGCACCTCAGCCCCCACAGAAGTGAGCCTAGTGTGTCCCACAACACACTGTCCATACGGACACACAACTCTTTTGTGACCCATGTGTCCACATTGAAAACACTTTATGCTTCCAGAGGTCACGTACGCTACATAAAACTATTCCTCATGTCGAACAGGAAAGGACGCGTCCGGTGTTTGAGACAGAGAGTCCAGAAACATAAAGACTTGCCTCCGCAGAGACTGGAAATGTTTCAGCTTCATGTCTTTACATCCCAGACCAACCAAGCAGAAAACACTTGCAAACTTCCCAAAGCGCCTCAGCTCTCGCTCCAAAGCTTCATTGATAATGAATGGATGGACAGAGGACACGGTGATCTGGGTAGAGGGCACGGCCAGCGGGGAAACCTGAAGGGACTCATCCTCTACGGTTAACCCGCATTCGATGAGCTGAGCCACAGTTCTGATCTTTGAAGAAAACCACCAGAGCTTTATTCATGCCGGAAGAATAAGAGATGTGTGTCTGATCTGCTCTCCCACAGCCAACAGCACCTGCTCCACCGGGTAGCTGAGCTGAGGCACCAGCCTGACACGATGACACACGGAGAATACACAGAAAAACTACACTATCAGTTTGTAACCAGTATGTAAATACTACACACAATGATCATACATTCAGAAATAAAGAAGATAGTATAAAAACACTCTTCAAACTTGGCTCTTCAACACTAAACTTCCACCAAAGTGGAAGAAGAAAAAGAAGATGACTAAGATAAAATTTACATAATGACACGTAATGTAAATTAACGTAAATCAAAGTAAGAAATTATGTAATAGAATGTGATGTAAAGTCACGTACCATAACATGAAATAAAGTAACAAAACTTAAAGTAATGTGAGGTAAAGTAACATACCAATACAAAATGTAGCATAACGTAACATATTACTGCTGGGAGATTGTTTTTTAAATCATGATTTTTAAAAAACAAATGTATTGTTAAAAAAAAAAATTAATACATTTTAAAGTTGTAACTTTTGACCTGTGTGAGAAATTCTACCATGAAGATTCATAAATGTACAATAACAAATCTTCTTTATTTTGTGATGAAACACAAATATTGTTACGTCTTTAGATTAAACTGGTATTTATATGATAAATTATCAGTAGCTGATTGTTTTCTGTTTGTAGTGTCTTTAACTTTAACCCTTCATCATCATCTTCATTATCATCGTATCAGATCCTCACAGACACATGACGTGTGAGAGAGTCTTACCTTCAGCCTGCATCTGCATCTTTAATACGGAGATTCAACCCTGAAAAATAAAGCAGGCACCATGAGACTGATGACAAATGACTTATCAAAGAGCAAATAATCAGCTGATGACACATTATCTGCAGCTGCAGAAACAAACTGTGACAATGAAGCAGATAAATACAGAACAAAATGTGAAGACATCAATCTGTCACAGGGTTGAAAAGATTCCACTTCTGCTTCTAAATCAGAGAAAACCACACTTACAAAATGAGAAGAAGAAGAAAACGTAGTGTGGAGCGACAGAAACGTGAGCTGAAGAAGACGAGTACAGACACGACAGTGTCATTCCTGCAATTCTCTGAAAGTCAGGCCGCGCCCTCATGAGAAAAACGCCAAAGAACACATTTAACTTTAAATGTATGAAAACAACATTTATTAATTTACAAATTCTAACTCCATTCTTAAAACATTTATAAACCATTTATACAATTACTAATTTATATAATCTAACTCTCTAATACAACATTTAAAAATCATTTTAAACCTAACCCTAACCCCATTACAATCTCAATGTATAATAACATTTGTAAAATCTAAATCTATACCATTTATTAATCATTTATATAATCTATCTCTATAATACAACATTTAAAAATCATTCATAATATCTAACTCTACTAACCCTGGTTTAATGTTTCGTAAAAGTTAGCAAATGTATCTATAAATCAGCTGAAAACATTTATCAGCTGATTTATAGATTTCATGATCATCAACAAAATAAAATCTGAGGACGTTAGTGAACATATCTACTAACGAGTTGTTTCCTGACACAGCCTGGAGAGCAGGATGTTCATCATTCTGGGGTTTGATGATTGATTGATGATCGATCAGTTTCACATGAACCAATCAAACACCAATGACATCACTCAAACATTTCCCAGCATTCAACTATTATTTCAAAATAAGAGTCCATTCATCCAACTACAAAACAAACGCAGACATAGTCAGTAAATATCAGTGAATTCAATGTGAGACTTTTAAAACCCAACACACACACACACACACACACACACACACACACACACACGCGCAATCAGACTGTTTTCAAAATACCAGAGACTGAAGGCCATGAACAACTGGGGGAGGTGTGTGTGTGTGTGTGTGTGTGTGTGTGTGTGTGTGTGTGTGTGTGTGTGTGTGTGTGTGTGTGTGTTCGTGTTATTGTACCTGAGTTAAACCGGTTCAGGAGAATATTTATTTTTTGAAAAAACACCTTCAGATTGTGTTTGAAGTTCATGTTTGCTCCTGATTTGATCAGGAAACTAAATATCCACTTGAACACACACATCACATGACCAGGCGTCGTCACACTAAAGTCTCAGTTTCTGTTCAGACTAAAACACAAAACCAGAGTTTTCAAACTAAAATGAGACCAGTTTACACAAGTCTCTAATTCAGAGGCTGGAGAACACCAGGTGTAACCATAGCAACAGTGATGAGGTTTAAAACCGAAACAAGCTCAGCAGCGTTTCCAAACAGCAATAAATTAAAGAAAAGTATAAAAATGTGAAGCATCGTCTAGATGAATAAAAACACACAAAGACAAAAGTAAACACACACACGACTCCTGATCTGTGACGATGAGTCTGACGTCGTCATAGCAACAGAAACTTTAAACGAGACTCTAAACTGGAAGTTTGTTTTTCAATTTCATTCAAACTCCAGATCATGGTGTGAAAAATAAAACAGACAAGTCTGTCTGAGGCCCCAGGGCCCGAAAGAGGCCCCAGGGCCCGAGAGAGGCCCCAGGGCCCGAGAGAGGCCCTCTGCAGCTGAACACCACCTCTGACTAACAAACTGACACCCTCACAATGTTTTTATGAAACAACACAATCTCTTAAACAGAGACTAATGTTAACATCTGAATGGGACTGCTAAGAAAAAACTCCAACGTCAAAATCCATTTTATGTTCTTTAAAACATTAACCTCGGATTTCAAACAGACTAACATGTTCACATTCCTACACTGACAAACAGAGATATGACCTGAACCGCAGAGACACAACAGCCAATCAAAATCCAGGAATTAGTGTGTGCATGAGTGTGTGTGTGTGTGTGTGTGTGTGTGTGTTTATATTAGCTTAACACAGATTACCAAGCATAAGGAAAGAAAGAAAGGTCATGAAGTGACTGAGAAACACACACACACAAAGCAAAGTAAAGATTGTTCAGACTAATAAAAACACGAAAAGACCAACTTTATCATCTGAGCCAAAAGTAAATGGACACACGGTCCAGTATCAGAGTATCAGAGTATCAGATTACTTACGGAACTTTCTGTCGACAGTATATGATCAATCCAATCGCGGCAGCAAGACCGACAAGGACGCCGATGATGATTCCAGCGATGGCGCCATCTGAGAGACCTTCATCCAACGCTCCCTCCTCTACAACAACAATACAGACAGAGGATTAGATACAAGACAAATGGTTCTTTTATGTTAAATCTAAAATAAAGACGTGCGTTGCTGCATTCCTAAAGAGCTCTCACCTTTGACGGACAGCTTGTGGCTATATGTGACGGTCTTCCCGGTGACAGCATTGTGTGCCTCACATGTGTACGTTCCAGTGTTCTTGTATGAGGCCTCCCCGATGATGTACTGTGCAGTTTTCACTTCGGTCGCTGTGCCATTAAACTTCCAGGTGAAGTTGGCAGTTGGGTAGGACATTGCAGAGCAAGTGAGAGTAACAGTGTCTTTCACCTCCACAGCCTCTTCGCCTTTCACCATCGCTGGTTCAGGACCATCTGGACATGGAGCAAATAAAGACATTGCTATGTTGTATGGCTTTAAAAAAATATTACATCACTGTGAATTACTGTTTGTATGTTGTTAGCTTAGCTTAGCATAAAGGCAGCAAGCTGGAGAAAAGAGTAAAACGAGTTCATAAATTAAGCTTTAGTAATCATAAATTTAAAAACCTCATCAGAATCTTGTATTAGGAGATTTTAGTCATGTGGTTCAGAGGATGTTCAGGAAATTATTTCTAGATCATGTTGATAAATCTGCAGCTTAAGAAAAGTTTAAAAGAAAAGTTGTTTTTCTCTTTATAGAACACTTATCTGATCTGATCACAGGTCTGTTAATCTGTTTTCAAACATGAACATGGAAACGTATCTCTGAGGTTTCTAACACGTGACGAACATGAAACTGAAGAACACAAATGTCTCAGGATGAAGAAGAGGAGCCAAACACGTAGAAGACAAAGACGTCCACTTGGAAAGACGAGGAGATTCCAGATGTTTTGGTGATGAGGGCCGATGCCGTGTGGACGAGCTGTAAACAACAACACTGATCTTTCCACAGCAGAGTTTAGACGTCATGTCCCGCATCCTGCTGCTCTACAGGCTCCACCCCTCACCTGAATGTTCCTCACATGTTCCTGTTGTTGGGTTAGGGGTTAAGGCTTTTTACTCACAGTTGACCTCCACCTTGAACGAGGCTTGGTCAGTGTTGACAGCGTTGGTGAGCTGACACGTGTACTGTCCGCTGTCCTCTTTCTGCAGCAGGTTGATCATCATGGAGCTCATGTCAGCTGCGAACACCAGGCGGGAGCTGGTGGACACAGGTTTGCCGTCTTTCAGCCAGGTCGTGGTCTTCACAGTGCCGGCCATTGCCTGGCAGCTCAGGTTGGCTGTGCTGTTGCCAGCGATGAGTGTCCCGGTCGGACCGGTGATTTTAGTGCCAGAGATGGCCTCTGTGAACAGAGTGGGAAAATAAAACTGAATTAAGATAAAACACCTAGAAACAGCCCCAAACAGGACATTGTTGTTACAAAACTTTAGAATCTCCAGGACCAATGTGTATTATATGCTATTGGTTAAGTCAGGTTTTTTTATTTATTTAATTTCGAAAAGTTTCAGTACTTTTATCAATTATTTTGGTTTATTAACCTACAGAACCTTTCAGCTAAGGTGGTACAGATTTTGGAGACACGAAACATTTGAAAATCCTCCAGGAAATTACTGAATGTCGAAAGACTTTCTATTTCATACAAACTCTTCCCCTCCCCCACTCTCTACGACGAGATAACACAGAAACTTAACAGTGTCGTGCCTCAAGGGAGGAAGAGGTTTCAGTCAGTGTTAGTTTCAGTTGTACATGTCTGTGTGGTGAACTGGTATTATCATTTAAAACAAAGTCAGAGTCAGTTAACTTAACTATCTGTTTGTTAATTATATATATATATACACATATAAACTATTGATCTATTTATGATTATATTTACACATGTAAACAATTGTTCTGTTTATATTTATACTCACACATGTAAATTATTTATCTGGTAAGAATTTAAGTCAAAAAATACATAAATATATGAATATAAATAAATTGTTTATATGATAAATTATATGTTTTGGTGTGAAAACCTCAGACCAATTCAATTTAATTTAACTTTCTGTCATAGTGATAATTTTCTGATGTTTAATAATCTGACCCTTTTTGAACATGCCGTCTGAGTATTTCTCAAAAAGCTTGGTGGCAGGCGTCACTCACTCATCACAGCAAAGGACACAGCGGGAGACGGGACACTGCGCTGGGTCTTGGAATTCTGTGCCCTGCAGGTGTAGTTATCCTTCTTCACTGAGCCCAGCTTTTCAATCGCCTCCAGAGAGAGAACGGGTCCCGAAACCTCCAGCGCCTTTTGGTTCTGGAACCAGCTGAAGGTGGCAGGTGGAGACGAGAGGGCAGAGCACGCCAGACTGAAGTTAGAGCCCGCCCTGATGAACTGAGGCGGTGTGGCAGGAGAGATGATCACATTGTCTGGACCATCTGTGGACAAACAGCATATACAGACAATAAGTGTATATATATATAAAAACTGTATATGAAGGCCATCAGTGACTGCATATAAAAATGATTGTTTTATATAATTTTTATTTTACTCATAATTGAAACATTTATATTCATCCTTAATACAGTGAGTTGATTGTTGAAGCAGATTAATCAGTAACAGTTGAAGCAGCGGTCGTGTGGTTTCACTCTGAGCTTAGTCATGAGGAAAGAGCTGCTGTTTATACACTGTGGTTTTAGTGGAGGGGGAGCGTCCTGTAAACACACGCCACCATCTTAACGCCATGAGTCACCTGGAAACAAGACGAAGCTCATTACTCTCACCTGAGGGCTTCAGAAACCTGACCCAGAGACTGAACCAGGGCCTGGTGGGATGTGAATGAGTCACCGTGACACACTCATAGTCATGTTGATCATTTTAATTAGAGTTGTTCCTCAGATTGTCCATCACTGAAGCTCCTCTTTTCACATAACCGCAACATCACAGGACCACAACATCACATGACCTAAACATCAGGTGTGTGATCTGTAGGTGAATATTGTTTGCTGAGTCATGGCGGCTAATGCTGCCTAATGCTAAACAGGTACAGGCTGGTGTGTCACTTCCTGTGTGGGAGGAGTCATGGTGCAGTGGTGCTGTACTCACAGTGGACTGTAAGGTTGAAGGCGGGGCTTTTCTCTGTCTCCAGTTTGTTAGCAGCAGTGCAGAAGATTGGACCAATCAGATCCGACCTGAGAACACCTGCAATGGTCAGCGTGCTGGTCGTCTCCTCCTGTGACATCATCAATGTAAAGAAGGCATCAGTCACCACAAATGTCTATGATCACACATCCATGTTACTGTAAAGTGAAACAAACAAGTCCAGTTTTTACAGTAAATACATAAAAAGATGAGATGTTAAAAAAACTGACGTTTTTAAGCGTGAGTCGTTTGCTATCAGCGACGATGGGGGTGGAGCCATTGATCCAGGTAAAGCTGAGGAAGGAGCCCTGAGCCGAGCAGGTGAGGACTACAGTGCTGTTGTGTTCGACGGCCTCGGGCAAGTTTGACTTAATGATGACGTCAGACACCGGCTCTGCAGAGACAGACCACAGGTTCATTAACTAACAGGTTAATTTACTAACTGGTTAATTAATTAACAGTTTGATTAATGAACAGGTTAATTAATGAACAGGTTGAGTTACTAACAGATGAATTAACTAACAGGTTGATGATCAAGGTGGCAGCTGATGGTAGATTACGACGGTGAATCCCCAACAGTGTCAGTGGATCATGACGATTGCTTCATCATCGATGAGACAAATTGGGATTTGTGAATATGAGACTATACTAATAAAATGCAATTGATTGATTGTTTAATTAGCCAACAGATTGTGAGGTCGGTCAGTTTGAGTTTCTGTTAGAACATCTGGTCTCTGACAACTCTCTGTTTATCTCTGTCGGAATCATGACCTGACGAGTTATCAGGACGACGACAGAAAATATCTGTTTATAAATAAATGTGTCAATAACTGTTAATCATTTATTCTTTTTCACTTTTTTAAACTGAATTGATAGTTTCAGGTGTGAATGATTCAGGATTTTTCCATCAACATTAAAACGGTGAGTTGGATGTTGTTGGTGAGGACTTGTAACCTGAGCAGTGAATCCAGAGTCGACGTGAAGCTGAATCTGTGAGATCAGCTGAATGGAGAGAGTGAAGACAGAGGAAAAGACGGAGACCTGCTGGACTTGTTTTGCGTCTCACTGCAGCCCCGTCCTGCTTGTTAGTGAAAAGGTGAAGGAGTGGTAACCAGTTCTGACAGAAAAGTGTTTCCTCTTCATCACAGTTTCATCAGAAACATGACATCTGAACACAGTGAACCTGCTGAATATCTGTTTTCTCCTACTCGTGTTGTCAGCTGATTGTGGATAGTGGTGGTTGACCATGATCGAGGTGGCAGGTATACAAATAAAATGTTATTTAATAATTGATTGATTGATTCCTCCTGTGTTACGACGTGAAATAACGGACAGTAGCCGCAAATGATGATGACCTTTGACCTTCTAACATGTCATTGAGTCCTCAAATCAAGCAGCACATTAGATCAGTAACCTTCACCTCCTGAATCTGATCTGTTCTAGTCAGAATTAATGTGACGAAACGTCCTTGAGGCATCACAGAGAAGAAGAAGGAAGGAAACACGGAGCCCATGGCCACGACTGTCAACTTGAACAAACATGAGGATTTACTGCAGAAGAATTAGGCCAAGGTGTGTGTGTGTGTGTGTGTGTTGAGGGGGTTCATGTGTGAGCTGAATTCTGTGTTTTGTGCTGTAACATGTAAAATCTTGTCTGTGAGCTCAGTCAATGCATTCTGCACATTTTTGTCACAATTAACACACCCACACTCACACACACATATATATACACACACATACACACACAGTCAGTACAGTGAAGAGCCACACCCTTAGAGGTTCACTGTTACAGTATCACAGTTTTGTTATTGTTTTTATCACAGTGATGCTGCAGAGCTCTGATCTACAAAGCAGGATTTGTGGCTATTAGGTTTAATTCAGGTTAACTTCAAGTTTAATTCAGGTTAACTTCAAGTTTAATTCAGGTTAACTTCAGGTTTAATTCAAGTTAACTTCAGGTTTAATTCAAGTTAACTTCAGGTTTAATTCAAGTTAACTTCAAGTTTAATTCAGGTTAACTTCAGGTTTAATTCAAGTTAACTTCAGGTTTAATTCAAGTTAACTTCAAGTTTAATTCAGGTTAACTTCAGGTTTAATTCAAGTTAACTTCAGGTTTAATTCAAGTTAACTTCAGGTTTAATTCAGGTTAACTTCAGGTTTAATTCAGAGTTTTCAGTCCCATGAAGCTCGTTCCCTTGTTATCGGATAAATCACCATGGTAACATGCTGATCAGCTGACCTGCTCCAGGTTAAGTTGGAGATAAGAGATCAAACAGTATAAAAGCTCCACCCACTGACCAGTCCCTTCCTTTGAACCATGACATCATGTTGTTATCGTGGAGCTGGTGTGGATCGTTCAAGTCTCTGAGGAGGACCAGGGTCTTCAGAGACCCACAAGATCCTCTGAGGAGTTTCTGAAAGATCTAGATTCTCCTCAGAGAAGTACTCACAGTACCACAGACTGCATCTACGTGTTCACTGTGGCTAGCTCAACAAAAACTACATTTTACAATTTATACGTTAATAACAACTTCTTTATGGTTTTCTACTTATTTTCTTTTAGTATCTGAATTGTTTATAAACCTCATTATATATGTGTGTACTGATATCAATATACAGAAGAAATATATTTAAAGTGTTGTACCTGTTGTATTGTAAGGATATGAAAAACATCCTTCTTTAGAGTATATGTCCATGTTTTATTACCTCCAGATGAGCTTGAAGCCATACATAGAGCCGGTCCTAGCCTGTATGGGGCCCTAAGCAGATTTTGATTTGAGGGCCCCCACCGCCTCTGTACCACCAGTGTTATTGACCATTGTCAATACTTGATCATACACACACTGTAAATCTAACACACCCATTTTCAATTTTATTGGTTGTAGCTATGTTGCTGATACCAGTGCCAGCCTGTATGCCTCTTTGGTGAAATAGTGGTGCGGCTAAGTGGCAGCATAACTCACAATACATAACTATGTATCGTTACTGACGTCACTAGTCTCATCCTCTAAACCAACTTGTCTTTTAGACTCTGTCCCAACTGGACTTTTTAAGGAAGTTTTCCCCCTGATTGACAGTTCCATATTAAATCAGATTAACACATCTTTGTTAACCAGCTACGTACCACAAGCTTTTAAAGTGGCTGTATTTAAATCTCTGCTAAAAAAACCTACACCTGATCCAGAGGTCTGAGCTCATTACAGACCCATATCAAACCTTCCTTTCTGAAATCCTAGAGAAAGCTTCAGGAACGTCTCAAGAACATCAAGGCCTGGATGAGCCAGAACTTCCAGAACTACTTCTAAATTCAGACAAAACTGAGGTCATTGTAATTGACCCTAAACATCTCAGAGAATCACTGTCTGAACAGAGAGTCACCTTGGTGTCAGTTTGTCCTCCAGCTCCATTGTGAGGAACCTTGAGTTATGTTCGACCAGGACATTTGACCAACATATAAAACAAGTCTCTAGGACAGCTTTCATTCACCTGCACAATATTAATTAGGAACATTCTGTCTCAGAATGATGCTGAGAAACTTGTTTAGAGTCATCTAGACTGGATTGTCTGACTGACTGTGACGTGACGGAGCTGAACACTTGGTGCATTTTTTTCGACTCATCGTAGATGGAATTGAAGAAACAGTTTACATAAAATCAAGTGACTCACTCAGGACTTGCAGTTGGATCTCGCCTGTTTTCGTGATTCCTTTAAGGTCCACAATGGTGATGCTATAGTCTCCGCTGTCCATTAACGTCAGAGACTTTAGGGTCAGGAAGCCGTTGGTCGCATTTATGGTCACGCGATTTTCGTAAGGTTTGTTCACCGTCAACCCTGCTTTTCCCATGGTGGCCACGTGAATCTGCTCCTCTCCATTGTTAAAGTTCCAGATGATAAAAGCATACTCCGGATTGTTAAGCAGCGTTGTCAGGACGATCTCCCGAGACAGCACCGCGTCCACTGGGCCGTGCGGGAGGATGTCCTCAGCTGAGCCACAGCCTGCACACACACAGACACAAGAGACAAGAGATACAAAGTTACAGACAGGCACACAGAGACACACACAGTGAAAGACAACTGCAGAGAACTATATATATATATATATATATATATATATATATATATATACACACACAACCTTTAAATGTCAACAGATTAAATAATGATAAAGCATCAATATTATAATAATAATAATGTTCTCACCAATCAAGCAGACAAAGAGAAAAAACGTTTTGAAGCTGAAAGGATCCATGTGAACGAGTCAATGTTCCAACAGAGGCAGAGAAGAAAAGACAAGGAAGGAGAACCTGATTCACCGGGACACACCCAGTAACACACACACCCAGTAACACACACACCCAGTAACACACTATACATTCTCTCACACACACACCCAGTAACACACACATTACACAATACATACAACCAGTAACACACTATACATTGACACACACACACAGATGACTATTTAACATCACATTGTTATACACGGTATTATATGGTTATATTTGTTATTATTTTGTTATATATGATTTTATATCTTATATTGGTCTCATGTTTTTCTTACGTTGATTCTTTCAAATAAAAACTGAGACGCTGCTGCCATCATGTGGACAAGTCAGGGAGTGGTTTCACTCACTTTAGTAAAATTTGTAAATATGTCACTTTTCCTCATTAAATCAACTTAATTGAACTTTTGACTTTAAATCAACAGTTTGATTAAAATCACTCCTGACGGAACCTTTGATGAGCAGCCACTGTTTCCTGTCGGTCTCTTTCACTGTGGGACTTATTTACACTCTGGATGGAAACATGTCCGGGGACCAGATCACCTTCACACCGACCCACTGCTCTCCGCCCCGGGATCCCGGAGCCGCGGGGCTGTCGGAGATGGAGACTCTGCGGATGTTCGTGAACCAGCGGCTCACGGCGGCGGTGGAAGACATCCTGGCGGTGTTCGGTAGAACCGTTTCCCGCTACCGGGAGCAGCTCGACCGCCAGTAGCAGCAGCTGGACGGACTGAAGTCCGAAGAGGGCGCATGGATCCGGGCAGCAGGTAAGGACTTAACCCGGGTCAAAGAACCGACCGTTATTATTCTTATTGTTACTGGTATATTTCGTGCTGGTTTAGATCAGCTAATGCTGCTACCATGGTAACTGACCATGGACCTAATTCAGTGATCGATGTATTGATCCACAGCACGTGCACTGAGAGTGAACACCTGAGAAGTTTCAATGTCAGAAATCTGCTGACGTCACTTCCTGGTTCCATGATGAATCCTCTGATTGATTGATTCTTCTGCTCCTTAGACCCTCAGTGCGCCCCCTCCTGGATCAAAGTGTGTCCTGAGCTGGAACAGATGGTTCAGGCTGACAGTGCTGAGGTTCTGGGTCCCGGGACTTCAGCCCCCAGGACCTCTGGCCCTCTCATTAAATGTGAAGCTGATGACGGAGGAAGTGGTGACGGAGCCGCGGCCTCAGACTCTGACACAGATGACAGCGGAGACCACTCGAGACCAGAGGACACAACAGGTCAAAGGTCACCACAGCAGCAGGACGAAGCTTCACTCCCACCGCTGTTCAGCTGTAAAGTTTGCGGGGAGGCGTTCGAGAGGAGGGGTTACGTGGACACGCACACTGTGGCCCACCCTAGAGATTGCGGCTTGTGTGGGAAACATCTGGAGCGCCCAGAGAACCTGAAGCCCCACCTGCGGGCCCACAGAGACACATCATTTCGCTGCAATGTCTGCAGACAAACCTTCACGCAGCGTGGGAACCTCAGGACGCACATGAGGATCCACTCTGGCGAGAGGCCGTTCGGTTGCACTGTCTGCGGGAATAGCTTTGGTAGGAGGACGGCGCTAGTGCGCCACATCCGCAGCCACACAGGCGAGAAGCCATTCAGCTGCTCGTACTGCGACCGCAGCTTTGTGGAGAAGGGAAACCTGACAGTACACCTGCGGACGCACATCGGGGAGCGGCCGCACTGGTGCTCTGTCTGCGGCCGACGCTTCAGTCAGCTATCCTGCTTCCAGAAACACCCGTGTCAGAGGAGAGGCCTCAGCCCTACATAAACCGTGATATGTGACAGGTGTCCTAACTCTGAACATGGAGGAGCTGACCAAAGCAAACATGGAGAAAAGGATTGAAGACTTACAATGCACAAAAATGATGTTAGAAATTTAATTTGAAGAGTCAACATTGTGTCTATTTAAAGGTACAGTGTGTAGAATTTAGTCATATCTAGTGTTGAAATTGCATGTTGCAGCTGAACAGCCCTCACCTCACCCTCTCCTTGCAAACATGAAAAAGAACTGTGGTAGTAGGTAGTGTGTAAGATTTAGGTGAAAGGGATCTATTGGAAGAAATTTAATGTAGAATAATCCTCATGTTTTCACGAGTTTGTTTCATCTAAATTGTACGAATTGAAGTTTTCTTTACCCCAGAAAATACCCTTTATATTTAAATACTTTATATTTACATGGAGGGGGGGGTCCTCTCTATGGAGGCAGCCATGTTTTTTACATTAGTCCAGACTGGACAAACTAAACACCTTTTGAGTTTTTATGAAAACTGAGGCTGCCACAGGTTTTTTTTCATGTTTGTAAGGGGGCGGTACACACTGTACCTTTAACAATGAAGAAAAATATGAAAACTCTCTGAATAAAAGTCTGTCACTGATGCAGCTTAACATTTCTTATCAATGACACATTCACATGAAAACAGCTCTTAACATTTATAGAAGAGTCAAGCACATGTTGATGTAGCAGCTCCGCTTCTCCAGCAGGAGGCAGTGACGTGTCCCAGCTGCACACTGAGCATGCGTAGGGACATGAACCCGGAAGTGTGAGACGTAAACATGTCGAAGATCCAGATGTTGCAGCTGCTCATCACGCAGCGACTCAGCGCGGCCGCGGAGGAAATCTTCGGTGTGTTTGGGAGAACCATCGCCGAGTACGAGGAGGAGATCTCACGCTCCAAGCTGGAGATCGACCGTCAGAGGAGGCTGCTGGATCTCAGCAGGAAGCCGCGGGTGTCGGTGCAGCTCAGCGGCGGAGGTGAGCGGATGTTTCCCTCCAGACGCTCCGGTTCCGTCGGTCCTTGCCCGGCTCTGAGCACCGGGTCCCGGAGTCTCCGTTGCTCGGTGCTCAGACTCCGGGACGATATTTATCGTGGGGGACATCAATGACTTGTTTTTACTAGTTTCATGTTGAAAACTGACTGTAAATCCACCTCCTTCTCCTCAGCTCTTTGTGAGCAGCAGGACTGGAGCTTCAGTGTCGACCTGAACGAGATGAAGTCTCCTCAAATCAAAGAGGAGGACGAGGAGTCGTGGTCGACTCAACAGGAGGAGACGCAGCAGACGATGGAGCAGAATGACGCGAAGTTGTTCCAGAGCGACGGAACCGAGGAGGAGGTCAGCAGCCGCACGACTCCGTCAATGGTCGGGAGACTGGAGGAGGAGGACCCTCGGCCGGGGACGTCAGTCGAGGACGAAGATCTGAGCTCGGTTCAGCCGGACCTGGACACTCCGCTGTCCGAGGTCGTGGACTCGTACATCTGCACCATTTGTGGCCGTGCGTTCGCTCAGCGCGGTCACTGGGCTAAACACGTGCAGGTGCACCGCAAAGTGCAGAGCAAAGTGGACAAGTCGTACACGTGTGACATTTGCGGGAAGAGGCTCACGCGGTTCGACGGTTACCAGAAGCACCTGAGGATCCACACGGGCGAGAAGCCGTACTGCTGCGACGAGTGTGGCCGCAGGTTCAGCGACAACTCCAACTACAAACGACACATCCGCACACACGCGGGAGCGAAGACTCAGCAGAGCTGAGGCTTCGACCGTGACAAACTTTTTCATCACGTGACATGAGAAGTTCCAGAAAATGTCTCCTCCAACTTTTGAGTTTCACTCAGGATCTGTTAGTGGTTAGAAAATATATCGTGACTATTATGTCATTTCAGACGGCCATAGTGATCCGATGACTCATATATTTATTAAACATCAGTACACTGTAAAAACATTTTTTACAGTGTACTGTGTTATATCCTGCTTTTCAAAATAAAAGCCTTTTATTGAAACTTGGACCTGAAAACTTAACATCTCATTGTTTCTGCTCTCTAACATTTTGAAAGATGTTTGACATTTAAATAAATCAAAGTTTTCATATGAATGAATGTGGACCAAGAGACATTCGTATTTTTATATCTGAACTATTTAAACATGAGCACAGACTCATCAGTGTTTGTTTATTGAAGCCTGTGATCAATAAAGATTTTCTCTTTCTTTTTTGTTCTCTGAGTCACATTTATGTTTTTTAACTTCAACAGTCACAGCAGTCTTTTTAGTGAACTATGTTCCCTCTAGAACACGGAGAACATCTGCAGCAAATCTAGAGGTTCCAACAACAGCCCAAAGAAAATCTCCGATGCAGCTTTTTAAACTACAAGTTGTGGAACAGACCAGAAATCAAAATAGTTTGTTCAGTAAGTATCTTTAAAAGAAAACTTCAAACATTTCTCTTCACTTGAGACTTTAACTAAATCTAACACTCATGTGCCCCGAGATTTTTATCATGTACTTTTTTAAATGTAATTTTAAATGGTCTTATTTTGAGTGACATGGTTTTGTTATATTTATGAAAATAGACTCAGCGAATCGAAGACTCTCCCTCACGGCCCTCCAGAGGTCCCAACATCTCCTGCAGCTAAGAACCAGGACCCCTCAGACCCTCAGCATCTTCTGGATATGAATGAGAAGATGGTTGTTAATAAGCTGTTTCCTATTTGTTACTTCAGAATAAGAGTCCTCAGATATAAGTATTGTTCCACTGTGGCCTTTATTTACACCTTCATACACATTGATTAACAGCAGTAAAGTGAAATGATCACATTGTCATTCTGGTCATCAGAAAAAAACGGAGAGAAACATCTCCTGAATAACCAGTGAAGAGTTGTCACGCGATCGACCAGCAGATTCAATTCTGCTCCATGTTTATCAAATATTCAGACGTTTGAATGACCACAAACACAAACGTCAGTTTTATCTAAATTATCCGAGAATTCATGATTATTTTCAAATTTAATCATGAAAGCCGCTCAGATGAAAAGTTAATTATGTTTTAAAAATCAGTTCACTTAACTACAACCTGATGGAGTCAAATCTGATTTTCTCTTCTCATGTGAACAGTCATCACTGATTTCATATTAAATGTATTAAACACGTTAAACTATGGTTGTGTTGACTGCGTAATATGATGTTTATTGCTTATTTTAAACATGACGAAAAAAAGACAATAAAACTTTATTAACTTACTCAACTTCATTCTGTGAAAACGAATGAACTTCGGTCGTTTGTCTCTGGACTTCAGGACGTCAGGTTGTTGGACAACAGGACGTGTCTTTAAAAACCAGGAGAGAGAAAATGCTTTGAAGAAAAGATCAAACTTTACAAAAGTTTCTTTTCCCAACTCAATTTGTCGAAGATGACAAAAAATCTGCTCTGAGGTTAAAGAGACTACTTAAAGAAAATGTATTGACTTTTATAAATGTAAGAAACTATTAATTAACAAGTATCAATTAAAGTTATTTAATTAAAATTAATTGAATGAATGAAGAACTTTTGATGTCATGAAGAACGTTTGATCTCACTTCTCTCCACATGTCGTTGATATGTTGATTCATTAAAATCTTTCAAACTTCACAAACGATGGTGTTGCTCGTTTGTTTCCGATTTTTCTTTGAATAAAAATTGTTTGATTGACGTCCCGTAGGAACGTCCTTGTGGATTCGGGTCACGTTCGGCTGCCGCAGTCCGACTCTTTGACTTCTGTCAAACCGCAGCGAGCGCAGACGTTAGATCAGCTCTCTCTCGTTCTGTCGAGGCTGAATCATTAATGTCCTTGGAATGTAACCTGTCAATGTTTATCGATGCTCAGCGTCGTTATGTTCACGACTCTGTGAGCGGATCCAGTGGTTGTGACGCACTGAGGCAGTGATGGCAATGGCGCCCTTGTCTCAGTGGCAGGAAAATCACCACAACAAGAGTCACAATAAGGGACAACAGGAAGCTCTGATGAGTCCTCTGTGTCTTTCGTCCCATCTTGTTTTGTCATGTGGCAGCTGCCCTGCAGGCATATCAGGGGGTGTTTCACTCAATGAGGATGGCAGCAAACATCATGGCACCACCTCCTCTCACAGATTCAGTAGTTGTATTTTCCCACCTCTGTTGCCGCTGTGTCTGGCAGGAACAAGGGTTTTGGCGGGACTTGAGGTTTGAGCGAAGCCGTTCTCCTGACGACCGCCGCCCGCTGCACGTGTGGCCCTTCGGTGTAACTGTGCTGCCGTGTCAGGCAGGTGCTGGCGACTGAAGGCCGCTGGCTCCCACAGTGGTTTCTGGCTGGGGGGCCATTGCTGCTGCTGTTGGTGTTCATCCTGGCTAGAAAGTGAGCATGCTGTGCCCCCCGCTGGTTGAAGCTGTGGTGACGGGGGAAGGCACCTCCCCCGCTGCCCATTTTGATTAGCGAGTGGCGTTGGGAGTGGTGGCGTGCCACAGAGACACTGCTAAGTCGCTCTGGAATCCCCTGTGGCTGGTCTGTAGTGGATGAGGAGGAAGAGGAGGCAGACGGAATGGATGTGGAGGAAGTTGGATTGTTGGAGGATGAAGAGGAGGAAGAAGAGGAGGTGGCGAAGGAGACGGCAGAGTTTTGAGAGGTTGCGTCCAGACGTTTGGGAAGGGCATCCCTCGGCAGCATAGAGGTGCTGTTGTACAATGCAGATTCAGTCTCTTGAATCTGCTGCTGGTGGTGACGACAACCTCCACAGCTGCTGTTGTTGTTGTGGTGGTGGTTGCTATGGTGATGGCTGTGGTTGTAGTTGTGGGTGTCCGTCTGGGGACCCTGATCATGGTGGTGATGATGATGCCCCCCAGAGGACAATGGCCCTGGAAACAGCGAGGACGAGGAGGTGGAGGTGAGGACCTTGATGCCACCTGTGCCTGACTCGCTGACCTCGTGGATGTGTTTGAGCACTTCGTTGAGCGCCGACACGTCCACCACCGTCTGCGGGAGAGACAGCTGCGAATGGTGATGATGGGGGACTCTGCCTCCCACTCCTCCCCCACCTCCTCCTCCTCCTCCTCCCACTTTTCGCTCCTCATTCGAGAAATCTCTCTCCTCAGGGAGGTGCAGCGATGTCAAAGAAGCGCACGCTCCGTGGGCTGCTCCATTGCTCAAACTGTTGCCATGGTAATGTGAGTGGGGAAACACCTGCGGTGTGAAACAGTTTCCAAGGACAGCCATAAAACCCAAACTGGATCCAGACTCTGGGTTGTTGGCCACAGTTTTGTTGCAGTATTGGTTCTCCTCATACTGATGCTGCGGCAGCGCGTTCATGTTCTTCATGGGCAGCTTGGGGGTGGAGTCTGGCGTGGGCAGACCGGACAGCTCACCATCTCCCTGCGACAGAGACTGAAGAGAAGTTATACCCAGAGGTTAGAAATCAAATTAAAAACTAAAGGTGACAGCATCAATTCATTTAAATATTGTTCGACAAATGTTCACATATGTTTACCTGTTGAACATCAACATGTTTGTAAAGCCTGGTCACATGACTGAAGACTCCTAGCAGTTGACTCTTTGCTTTATGCTAAGCTAAGCTAATCACATCTGTACATGAGACTAATATTTATCTTCCTCTTCTTGATGTTGAAGATGATTCAGTTTCTCCAGCTATGTTATTTAAACAGAATGATGAGGGTTTTATTAACGCTGTCGTCACCTGTCTCACCTGCGACAGGCTGAGCTCGGGGTCTCCCAGCGACAGGCCCTGTTGTCCGGGGCTGTGCAGGTGAGGTTCGGAACGTCCGTTAGGGATGAAGGAACTGTACATCTTTGGAATTGACGTGTCCAGTTTGTCTTCCTGTGGGACCACAGAACAAAACAAGACGAATGAGAGCAGGTGAAACCAGGTAACGTTCATCTTGCCCTGGTCAACTCACTCACCTTCGGTGCTCCCTCCAGCAGACCGCTTAGCTTGGCGAGAGATCGCAGCGACAGAGTGTGAGGCAGTGACACCTCAGGGTCTTTTCCTAGCTGCCGCACTCGGCGAGCGGTGATGCCGCTGCAGTAACACGACATCATTAAGCCTGACAAAATGGCGCCCAGGAAGAAAGCCACCAACGCGCAAGCGACCAGGAGTGTATAGTGGACATTAGCTGCAGCCCGTTGGTCCATGTCTGGAAGACGATGAACACCTGGAGAGACAGAATGAGTAAAATAAATCAAATAAAATCTGTTTCTATTTTCATCTGTTTTCTGTTGATTTCTAAGACAAATTGATATTTTAGAATCAAACTGTGAACGATAATAAATATAAAATATGTCAACTCTTCACCAAAGAAATGTGTGTGTGTCTGTGTGTAAATGAGATATTGTAGGTCCATCATCTTCATTTATTTATTCGGGAGTTGTCCAAAAATGACATTAGATAATAATGGAACCCTCTGGTGTCATCATGATCGTCTTCTTCTTCTGTATCAGCAATAAAACCACTTTTAATTGGTCGTTATCAAGGTCGTTACTCAGCAGCAGAATTAACTTTTCTTCCTGTAATGATTTGTAACATAAAGGTCCCAGAAGAATCCTCATCATTTACACTGACAGAAGTTGCTTGTTGTATGACACATAGCCGGCTCGTAGCAGCATGACGACTTATTTATGTCATGACACTATGTTGACAACATGAAGGGGGCGCCCTCTGTGGGTTTGTTTAGTACACAGAACTCAATCTCCCATGATTCTCTGTGGCTGAAATCAATTGAGACCGGAGGAATTTCTCACCGAAGGCAGAATCAACTCCAGACTCTTGGTTTCGTGTCATAACAAAAACGTCACCTGCAAAAAATAGAAAAAATACAGGAAATATGTCATTGATCATATGTGTAGTTAACGGTCTGTTTCGTACGTGTAGTTAACTGTCTGTATCGTACGTGTAGTTAACTGTCTGTATCGTACGTGTAGTTAACTGTCTGTATCATACGTGTAGTTAACTGTCTGTTTCGTACATTTAGTTAACTGTCTGTATCGTACATATACTTAACTGTCTGTATCAAACGTGTAGTTTACTGTCTGTATCGTACGTGTAGTTAACTGTCTGTATCATACGTGTAGTTTACTGTCTGTATCGTACATATACTTAACTGTCTGTATCAAACGTGTAGTTTACTGTCTGTATCGTACATTAAGTTAACTGTCTGTATCATACATCTAGTTAACTGTCTGTATCGTACGTGTAGTTAACTGTCTGTTTCATACGTGTATTTTACATCATACGTGTCTGTATCAAATGTGTAGTTCTCTCACCCTGGCAGCCATCAGTGAGGAACGAGTGGTCGCCCTCGATATCCTGCTCAAACCCCGCCCTGAGGAAACATGAGAATAAAACATGGAGCGAAGAACCAGACACAGGCTCTCAGTTCGGTTGCCAGGGGTTACCACTGTCTGGGATTAAATTGATGATATGTATCCACGGTGACCAGACAATGAGTCAAGACAATGCTAATTACATTGTGTCACATCTGTCATCTCCAGCTAATTATTCAGTGTGCAGACAATCAGAGGTCAACCGAGGAGACAGAGGACTAATTAGAGGAGGATGAAACCTGACCAATCAGGAGACACTTAGTGACAAATGGCAGCCACGATGCACGTACTCTCTCCCACTGCATCGCCGCAGCAGGAAGTGAAGTGGCGTTCAGCTCAGTGCGGCTCCAGTAAATGAAGCATAAGAGTTTGTTTAACATCTCTACTGATGTTTCCCTCCAACCTTCAGACTATTCACAGACGAGTCAGAAACAAGTCCGACATGAATGAGACTTCATTGAAAGTTATTATAGATTCATGTATTTAAAAACCCTTTGAAGGGAATTTTACTTCTCGTCTCTATGCAGCTTTTACATCAACATGTCTGAAAGGCCAACCACAGGTGGCGGAAAGGAAAGTCAGACAAAAAAAATTACTGAACAGAGTCTTGGGCCTGATTCAAACCCCTGGATCATCTGGTGATGTTGGGATGGACATCCGTGGCTGGGGGAGCACGCCTCTCCTCCCTCCAGCTTGCCATCCTCAGGTGGGGGAGCAGAGACCATGGCGGGTAGAAGGGAGGTGATCGGCCAGCGTCAGTGGAATACAGCGAGTGGATCCTTGACAAAAGGGACAGTCTACTTGTCTTCTCCACCAGATGGTGTGGAATTTTAAATGCGACTGAGCTGATGTCATGGCGAGAACCAGCGGTCTCGCCATGACCGCCTTGAGACAAGGCAGAAACTATGCTAAGTCATTTAATTATTTTCTACATTTAAAAATGTATTTTATCAATCAAATTCTATTCATCTAGCCCATGTTCACAAATCACAATTTGTCTCATATTAGATGATTTCCTCTTGTCAGTAAACTCTTCTCCACCTCATCTTTTACATCCTCCGCCCACTCACTCACTCGCTCAATATTTATCTCGCCTTATCACTTGTTCTCTCTCCGTTGGCAGCGTGGGCCGAGCTGTGAGTCAGGACAAACTGAGACGAACAGAAGGAGGCCACTGCGACGGCAAATGGCTGTAAATTCAGCACCTGAACACCTCGTTCATATGGTGGGACCGACTCAGACGAGGATACAGAAATAGACGCAGCAGGTTATAAAATACGATTTATATTCACGTTCTGAATGTGCACAAGGAGGCGTGAGATGAGACGACGGCGTGTAAACAGGAGGTTTAACACCAAATACGATGAAGATTTAATAAACAGTTTGGTTTAATGTGCTGTCGTCACTTCAGTTATAAAGAATCGAGACAGATGTGAATCATTAAATCTGTCATAGGTCCAAGGAAACTTCTTCACTTCAACTCTGAAACTTTAGATCTTCAAAACTTTGTCTTTAGGTTGATTTTCTTCTCTCTGGTCGAAGGTTCTAAACAGAGCATGTCGCATCTCATACAGATTTTTCACATCATGAGACAAACTGTGAATATGCAAACGAATAAAGTTTGATTTGAACCAGAAAATGACGTCATCTTCACCGATGAACACCAAATGACGAAACTCTCTGATCCTCTATCAGCCACTGGGACATAACCCTCTGAGGACTTGGTGTGGAACGACCTTTAGAGGTTCAGTGTGTAGAATTTAGTGGCATCTAGTGTTGAAGTGTCATGTTGCAGCTGAACACCCCTCCCCTCCTCCTCTCCTTCCAAACATAGAGAAGAACCTGTGGCAGCTTCAGTCGTCATAAAAACTTATAAGGTTTTAGTTTGTTCAGTCTGGACTAATGTAAAAAACATGGCGGCCTCCGTAGAGAGGGTCCCCTCCATGTAAATATAAAGTATTTTAATATATAGTATTTAAATATAAAAGGTATTTTCTGGGGTAAAGAAAACTACAATTCATACAATTTAGATGAAACAAACTAGTGAAAACATGAGGATTATTCTGCATTAAATCTCTGCCAATAGATCCTTTCACCTGAATCACACACTGGAGCTTTAAGTATTTTCTCCAGAAGACAGAGTTGATGTTTTTGATGTCACATGGCGTTGTGATGTCAGCAGGAAGTTATGCGTAGACGATCCACTATGTGAGCATCATCTTAATGTACTCTTTTTCTTCTTAGTTTCACTTCCTCTATCCTCTTCATCGCTCGTCTTCTTATATTTAGAGTTTTCCATGAGTTTACCAGCTGAAGTGAGACGTTCAGGTTCAGAGGGAAACAAAGTGATCATCAGATCCGTCGACGACGAGGAAAAGAACGATGACTGAGTTCAGGATTTCATTTCTGCAGCAGGACTTTACCAACAGACAAACTGACACGTCTCCTCATTTAATTGTGCATGTGGTCGATTGTTTCTGCAAAACACAAACTTTTCACAGCTGAGGGCTCAGATAGACTTGTCAGACGCCAACATGGATTTAAATTCTTTATACAGTTTGGAACTGATGTGTTATCATATCATCTTGAGGTCCAATAAAATAACTTGTGGTCACGTATGCCGTAATTTGGCTCTATACAAATGGAATTGAATTAAGATATCTTCAGATAAACAGGACTGTGGATTATTTCACGTTAGAAAAGAGTAAAGAGGAGGAGAGATTTGATTGTGACATCTGTTGAAGACAAACCTTCCAGCTGAAATAACCAGTACAGAAGATGTAACAGCAAATTAGATATGCTTCGATATGCTTGACTCTATGTCTTCCCCTGTGATCAGTGTGAACTCAGGGAATCCTTCACTTTTTAAACTTGTCAAACTGAGAATTTATTTTCTTCAGCTGCAACAGTTTCAGTTTCCGTTTTCCTCCCTTTCATCAGCATCGACCTGTCCTTCACTACTCGTCAGATTCATTCAAGAAATCATCTGTACCACGATTTCACTAACTCAACAAAATTCATTATTGATTATAGATTTATATTTCTCCTCCTTTGTTTCTTTGATTCACTGAGACAAACTCCTGAATGCCACAATGGCACATGCACATCACTCCTGCATTTTAAAATGAGTTGACTTTATGTCTTCATATCCATCTTTCTACTTTGGCAGCCAGCGTGAAAGGCATCGTGGATTTACATTTTCCACATATACGACCTTTCGCTTGCTGCAGCAGATTTACGATCAGAGCGGTCAGAACTTTATTAGCTGTCAGTGAGGGGGGGGGTGAAAGAAGTAAAGAAAGAAAGAAAAACGTGAGCGAGAGGGGAAAGGAGGTGATACGTACTTGAAACCTGGCGCCATGTTGGCACAACTCCCGGTCCGCAGCCAGATGCAGTATGGGTCACGAGAGGCCAGACAGGCTCTGCAGAAACAAACAGTCGCAAACATTTGTTTTTCATCTACAAACATCTGTTGTGTTTATATAATTCAGGTAGCTGTAATTTGTACCTTCACCATTAGGTGTCATTTAATCCCGCGGACTGAACTATTAATATTATAATCTTCACTCAAGAGCATCTTTGAGAAACTTTGTCTGTTGTGGAGTCACAGTTGTTCACAGCAAGCTCAGCTCTGTTCAGTCTAATGACGTCTATAAATGAAACTCTTTTCATCATATTTGACTTTACAGACACTCACTTCATTATTGATTAAGTTTCCAAATCAGCGTCACATTTTTATGTTTAGTTCAACATTTTTTTTTTTTTTACAGAACAAACAAAATCAGTGAGTTCGTCTGAACATCTATATTTTAGAGGCAGGAGTAGAGTGGTGGGTTTGATCCAGATGTGGTTTTACTGGACCTGAAAACATTTCCTCACTTTTTACACGGCCCATGTTGAGGACAGCGGCTGAGCGGTGTTCTGATCACACAGCTGCTGAAGGCAACAAACAAAGCATGATGGTCTTTATCCAGCTCCAGTCCCAGAACCCTCCTGTCCTCCTGACCCTGAACGTTACACCTGGACAACCATAGGAAAGGAGGAGAATAATTTTATCTGAATATGTTAAATTCTGCAGCTGACTTAGACATCAGTACAAGGGATACAAGTCTCACTTGGACGGGTTGTAAACGTCGATGTCCTCCAGAAGCTTGGAACCAAAGCTGTCGTTGGGATGCGTGCTCGCCAAAACCTTCAGGACTCGACCGTCGTCTGAGCCCAGGAACATGACCGTGCGGTCTTTAAAGGGACCGGCCAAAACGTCTACGATGATCTGAGTCAACTTGGACCTGAGGCAGAAAAAAAAAAAAGATAAAAACTTTGGAACATTTCAAACTGTCACAAACGTTCAAATGTTAAATGACTTAATGATTAATTTAACGATTTAACAGAACAGAAAACACTTCAAAACAGTTCTGATGATCAAAAACAGGAAAATGTTTCATCTTTCGTCGTGTGATTGACAAATCGATGCAGTTTTGCTGGGTGATATGTTTGGAGCTGAGTTAGGGGGTGGTCGGTAGCGTAGTGGGTTGTGCCGCCACCCCACACATAGAGGCTACAGTCCTCGCTGCAGTGGGCCCCGGTTTGGATCCTGCATTGGACGGCCCTTTACCGCATGTCATTCCCCCTCTCTCTGCCCCCTGCTTCCTGTCTCTCTTCAACTGTCCAGTCCATTAAAGGCATAAAAAAAGCCCAAAAATATACTTAAAAAAAAAAAAAAAGTCAAGCCGAGTTTGGTACCGGCCTGTTTTCCTGCGTGTTACCTGCTGGACGTGCGGGTGAAGCAGGGCCTGTCGTTGATGGACGGAACGGCATCGTCCATCAGAGGATATGACTTGATGAATGTTAGCGTCTCATCTGGAAACTGAATGGACGACTTGTACTCTGCAGCTGAACCATCTCCTGCACACACACCAGGTCTGAAACACAAAATCACATCATGTCATATGTGCTCTTCTTCTTTCTAAACATCTAGCAGTGTTGGGCTCAACACCACCCTCTGTGATTGGATAATATTTGCACTACTTTTTATTTTTTCTGTTATATATTATTAATTTTTTATATTCTTTTTTTATTTTTTATTTTATTTATTCTATTTCATTTTTTTATTTTATTTTATATATTCTATTTCTATTTTTATTTTTTATTTTCATAAATTCATAGCATGTCTAGAGGGGAGCCTGGGACTCAAGCATTTCATTGCCAGCAACTGTTTAATGTAATTGTTGTGCAGATGTCAATAAACCCTTGAGCCTTGAATCTATGTGTTCGTCAACAATCTCTAGTTGTTTGCTGATGACAACACGCGTTCACCTCGGTCTGGGAACCTGCTCGTCAGGAACCGGAGTCCAGGATGAGTCGCTGGTCCTCTGCTCCTTGAATTTTCCATTAAAGACTTTCTCGATGTCGTCCATGTAAAATGCACAAACTGCAGATCCAGGGATACTGACAAAAGAAAATCATCATTCAATAAGACGAGAATCTTTCTGAGGAAAGATTTTAAATAATGTGAGAGAGATGCAGAGATAACAACAGCCAGAAGCAGATTGAAGCTGGCTGACAATCAGACACACACACCTGTTGGCCTGAGTGGTGAAGACTCCAACCACAGCAGGTCTCTGGTTGATCTGCAGAACATTGGTGAGAGACTGAAGAACATCGAAGTAGAAGAATGAATCTCCAGGAACCGAACAGTTCAGACGAGCCTGAGAGAGAACACACACGCACACACGTGTAACTGAGTCATTCAGTCCCTGCTGCCGTGGAAACCAGAGTTTGATTGTCACCTTGAGGAAAGACGTCCAGTATCTCTCCAGAACTCGGGGAGATCCTCCATTATCATTCTTACAAACACGAGCAACACGAGAAAACACCACCTGACCAACAAGAGGAGGAGTTAAATCGTAGAGTTTTGGTATCAACGGGTGTTGTAATGGAGACAACAACATACTGACGTCACAACTGAACATCATCATGTTTGTTTCATGTGTCCGACGAGTTATTATGAACACACCTTTCCCAGAGTCGTGTACTCCACCGCCATCTCACTCAGGAAGAAGTAGACGTAGTTTCCATAGTCGATGGCGTGCAGGAAGTGAGGCTCTGTGAGGGGGGCGTTTTTTTTTTTTTTATTCTAACGTGAAATACATCATGTGACCTCATGTGTCATGGCTTAATAATAATAAAACACCTCGGAGCCACTTGGAGTCGTACTTGACTGTCCTGAGGACGGGTCGGCCGCCTCCCAGGCTCCTGTAGATGATGGCGTCGCTCGCCAGGAAGTCTGTCATGGTAGCCGAGTAGAAGTCCCCCCCTGAGGAAACAGTCACATGATCAACTTCCTGCTTAGACACTGAATTTCAGTTTGTTTCAGCTGAAAATTAAAAATGTCCCTACAGTGTAAAATGACCGCGTGTAAATACACAGACTAACTGTCTGAAATTCATAACAACGTCTTTGGAGAGAAATAAACACAGAAGGTTTATCTTTTTTAATCACCACATTAGACACATGAAATATATTACAAGGTAAGAGGTAGATAATGTTCCTGTATATGATCTTTTTTTTTTGGAACAAAAAGGAGGGTTTCTCTCTTAACAACTTAAATGTATTGATATACAAAGCAGAAAACAAATCTGAGTGTCAGCCTTCAGCCAATCAGAGCAGACCTGGTGACATTTTGCAGCGATTAATGAAGTCGGATACATTTTTTAACCAGCATGCATTGTTTAAAGTCAGTGCAGGGGACAAGCTTTTTATTCTGAATTAGTGAAATGATCAGATCCACTTCTTATCTGGACTCATAGTTCAGCTTATTGTTTTCATCTTTACTCTAAAAAAATATTCACATGATTAAAGAACACATCGATACAGAAAACAACATGAGAACAAACATTGCAGGTGGGCTCACCTGCAAACAGTCCCACGTTGGACTGATGAGACTCAAAGGGACAGCGAGCCTGTCCCACCACCTCCTCCCCCACCTGGTCTAACGTCGTCATCTGACAGAGATGAGGAGAAGTAGTATCATTGTCTATCAATCAATCAGTGGCGGCTGGTTACAACGGGGCTCAGCCCCCTCCAACATTCTGAGACAAAAAGCCTGTATAAAAAGTTAAACATAATTATATAATAATAATTTACTGCTAAAATGCTGCTGGTGGACCTTCAGCACCTGGGAACATTCAATATAAGTTGTTTTCAAACTGTATTTGGTTCATTCCTGTCTAAATACATTTATTTCCTGGGCATCGGCCAAATCAGTATGAATGGGACAAAACAGGATAAAGGATCTTGTCCGACCTGATTTACAGATTCAGCAGCAAGTGATGAAGACGAGTTTACACCTTCTCCTGCTCTGAGAAACAGACATGATAACTGGATGTGGTGTTAATGTCTTTTACTGTTTCAAAGTGTCTGCACGGAGGTACATTGGACAACAACGTGGGTGCAAGACCTAAAACTTCACTCTGAAATATGCAGACAGCAAGAAAGTTGCCACAGTCACTTAGACATAATGAGGCTACATTTTACTGTGAAGGCTACAGGATATATATTGTGCCCCACCACTGCGCCCCCCCAATACATTTTGTCACCAGCCGCTACTGCAAACCCAATTATAATGAATTATTATCTATCACAGTTTGTTAATAATAATAATGACACAGGAAACCCACGGCCCTGAGCGGATGTGATGAGAACAGTCAGTTACCAACATGGCACAGAGATGATGAGGTCAAAGGTCAGCCGTGTCACCACAGAGTTGAAACGTTTTAGACGTTAAAGTAAAGTTTAACCTCCTGTTCAAATTTCATCAGTAAAACAGAGCTTCTTTTCCTCTCAGATCAAAACTGAAGCTGAACGCTTCTTATCTCCTCGTCTTGTTTTTCCATCGCCAAAGATTTCAAAGAGCACGAAGCTTCAGCCTAACGGGGTCAGAGGATGTCAATCAAACCAGCCGACAGCGAGTCACAGTAAAGTTTCAATCCTCACAAATTAAAGTGTCCAACTCTCAGTCTGTTTTCATCCCAACAAGTCAGGATGAATGTGTGTGTGTGTGTGTGTACCTTGTAATTTCGACAGGTTGGGTGAAAAGCGTTGGTACCACAGGTGAAAAAAGTCTCGTCATTTCTTGGCACCAGAACTTTAACGTAGTTGTAACATTCGTCCTGAAACAAACACACAAGAGCAGAAGTGATCGGTTTATGATCAGATGTGATATTTATTTTAGTTTTTCTGAAGCAGTGAGTTTCTGTTGGATTTTGTCGCATCAGAGGTGAAATGTTTCTGCTGATTTCATCAACTGAACATTTAGATTCTGAGTTTTGTTTTATAATGAATGTTAATGTTTCAGCTGCACATTCAGGACAAAAACATTATCAGGAAAACAAACATCTTAAACTCACACTGTTCTTTCCTCGCACTGTACACTTGCTCACGTCTTTAGATTTCCACGTCAACTTCTGAAACATGAAGAGAAAGAATTGAATATGACCAGACGCCATCATCATCATCTTATTGAATAATAAAGGTCAAAGTGTCAATAAACTTCTGTCAGAATATCATTTAGATCCATCATTACTTTTATTTCTTTATTATTTTAATCTATTAGTTTATAGTTATATGGTTTTAACTTAAATTGTTTGTACTAATGTTATAAATAAGTTTAGATTTAAAAACACATGTTCAGTCTGTCTTTTCTTCTGATAACTAACTCACCGCTTCCAGCCTTTAACTGGTTAATGAAACTTTATTTGAAGAAACATTATTTAACCAGGACGGCTCATGGAGACTGAGAGGTCAGAGGTCAGGGTGTTAATAATAAAAATAATAATAATGAAGCGATTTTTGACTTGTGCTTCTTTAACCTATGTGATAGAAATATGTTTATTAAAAAAAAAAAAAAAGTTTCTCATGTACAACATCACTCACCAGCTGAGGAATCAACTGGTCCACCGCTGTCGTCAGATTCACCGCGAACACGTGATCTCTGAGGACGTAAAAGAACAATGTCAGTGCTCCATGTTCAGAAGTGTGTGTGTGTGTGTGTGTGTGCGCGTGCGTGCGTGCGTATTGACCTGGCAGCAATGTACAACATGTGGTTGAGGCGTAGCATCCTCTGAAAGTCGAGGCCCAGACGCAGTGTGTCGTTGTCCCGGAGTAAACCCTGAAAACTTGGATAATGATACGACTCTGCAAGACACAATCATTCAAAGACCACATGGAATATTACTGACATGAATTCCCAACATGATCTGATGACACAGCTGAGGATATATATGACTACGATCTCTGTATCAGTTTAATAATCATCCATACTAACACGCCTGAAAACACATCACGTGACCACTGAAGCTCGTTCCCTTGTTATCGGGTAAATCACCATGGCAACTTATGCTGAACAGCTGACCGGCTCCAGGTTAAGTTGGAGATAAGAGATCAAACTGTATAAAGCTCCGCCCACTGACCACTCCCTTCCTTTGAACCATGACATCATGTTCTTATCGTGGAGCTGGTGTGGATCGTTCCAGTCTCTGAGGAGGACCAGGGTCTTCAGAGACCCACAAGATCCTCTGAGATCCTCTGAGGAGTTTCTGAAAGATCTAGATTCTCCTCAGAGGATGAACCTTTGTCAGCTGCTGGAGCTTCAACAGAACCAACCTGACCCATAGGAGCAAAGTACTCACAGTACCACAGACTCTCTACATGTACTACACTTACTGATACTGATGTACTGGGAGTGTTAGCGGAGGAGAACCACACATACTTTAATACTTTGTTTCCTAACCCACAACAGGGTTAGAAACGCTTTGCTTCTCCATGTTATGTTCTGGTAGCTGAGGCTGATGCCGGTTGTTCTCTTCTTGAAGGAGGTCATGTGACCGGAGACCAATTAGTGAAGGTTACGTTGTGATTTAAAAGAACCAATCAGCAAGCAGCTGTGAGCGTCTAAGTCAATATTTACAAACGTCTCAGTTTCTGTTTGTCTAAAACGCAGCGCTAGAGTTTTCAAACTTAAACTGAACCAGCAGCGTTCACAGACTTCTCTGTTTTATCGTCCAAAAACTCCGGAGTCGTGTGGGTGTGCCATCATCATCATCATCATCCAATCAGACGGATACTCACGTTCCGAGATGACCACGTTGATTGGCTCCAGGTCTTTGGGGAAGTTCGTGGTTGAAGCTGCCTCAGACAGGAAACAGGAAGTGAGGATGAGCAGCGGCATAAGAGGCAGCGGTCGCCATGGTGACGACCAATCAAATTGGGACATTTTACCAGAGGGTGAGTAGGGGAGGGTGGAGATGTCAGAAGGTCAAGGTGGGCGTCGGCTGTGACGACAGAACAAGACAAGAATTAATAATTACACACAGAGACACACACAACATACACTGATCCTTAATGTGATGGATCATATGACTGATTCATCACATGTCTTCTTGATCAGGAGAATACAGATTTACCCTGAACACCTGCTGCTGAATGTAATAAAAAAGTTGAGTGGTAACATGGTCCGACAGATTCTCCTCCACCATCGGTTTTTCTTTATATAACGAACCACTTCCTGCCTCTGAAGCCAGCGCTCATCATTAAGATATTTGATGATCAGCTGATGGCAGCTTCTTTGCGTTGTAATTCAGAACACAGATCACAGTGGGCAGATCTGGGGTCTCTGTCTATTGGATGACATCATCATGTTGATGACAGCATTTGAACTGAGAGTGGTCTAATGAGGTCAAGCAGTGGAGGATCATGGGAGATTAATGTGACACATGACAGACAATCAGAACTTTATAATCAAACTGCATCATCAGTGACAAAACCATCGCACCTGAAAATATTACACATCACTTCCTGTCTCTATCCCCATGGCAAAAAAAGACCATTCAACAAGCTCCATCCTCTTTAACAGTCTCTTCCTCCTCTTCATTTCTCTCATTCTTTAAAGAAAAGTCTTCTCCTCTGAAGCTACTGGCGATCGTTGTTATCGTTTCCTTTTGTCTGCAGAATATTTTTTCACTCAACATATTTTCATGTAAAACTCTCTGATCTGAAGACAACGAATCATTTCATTCATAATCATCATTCACATATCTAAAAAAAAAAGATTGTAATAAAATATTACATAAAACCTTTTAAATCAAACCAGACTTCATGTTGGTTTGTTGTCAGTCTGTTCTTTATTTATTCATCTATTTCCTCTTCCCTCTGTTTCCTTCTTCTTAATCAATTTATTGAACCGATTCTTTTCTGCAGCAGTTTTAAACTGATGAAGCTGCTGTCTCCTCATCTTCATCAGGTTTCTCTTTTCTCTCCTGTCGTTGCTCTCTGCTTCGTCTCTGCTGTAAAAATGTGTTCAGCACGACACTGATTGATGACGCCAACTACAGGCGACCAAACGAGACATTAAACGACACATTTTTTCCAAACGTACCTGCGACCATACCAGTTCTGCTGTTGAATGACATTTGGTCACTTCAGAGCCCTAAATGTCAAAAACGTAAAGTGCTTGCTCGTCTAACAGCCGCTAAGAAAATGGTTGCAGTGTGCGAGGTCGCAGCTGAATCAAAAACCCACAAACAACACTCAGAAAGGATCTGAGGTAACCGAGGTGAGCTCTCCTTGTGGCGTTGTCGAGTCAAAGAGGTCAGCTGATCTCCAACGCAGCAATTTACCGTTGTCAGAGGGGGTGGGGTCTAATAATGGTAATGCAGGGTTATTGTTAAATTTCCCCTCATCTTCTCCTTAACTTTAAAAACATCCCAAAAATGTTTTTTTATTTGTTGCTTTATTTCAGCTTCACTGTTTTTACTGACATACACCTGTGACATCACAGTGACATCAAAGCTGGGCGTGGCTACAATTGTAGACTCAGTTTTCAATCACTCCTGAGAACATTTTGTTGTCATCACAGTAAAACCACAAAAGAATGTTCATCATCATGACGTGACAGCAAGCGGCAGAGGAAACAGATCAGAGACGACGGGTTTACACCAGATTATACAGAGCAGATTACCCTGCACTGTGTGTGTGTGTGTGTGTGTGTGTGTGTGTGTTTGTTTGTCTCAGAATTGGTTGTATGTAGAGTATCTGTCTGTACACAAAAATTGTGTGTGCATTTAAATCTGTCATGGTTTAACATGATCCTGTGTGTGTGTGTGTGTGTGTGTGTGTGTGTGTGTGTGTGTAGTCTTTCAAATAATGTCCTGTTTTTCACTAGGACTAGATATATTGACTTGTATTGATAAATTATGTTGATGGTATATATTATATTCACACTAGTAAAAAATAAAAGAGGATCAGTGAAAAATGATGTTTAATACATTTCTCAAGGGGTCAATAAAGTATCAATCTATCAATCAATGTCTTCATCAAATATAAACTGAGCAAAAACCTTTTCTCCTGTCAACCGACTGAACATGAGGAACAGCTGAGAAGAGATCACAGCTCCGAGCATCTTCTCTGCTGTCGACGCCACAAACCTCACCTGAGAGGTTCAGACTGCGGAGGAGAAGGGAAAGGAGGAGGAGTGAGTCTGAGGAGAGACAGAAACATCTTCTTTAACCCACAATAGTTCCAGACCAACACAAAGATTAAGTAAAATGAACTCTAACTCAGGAGAGTCCTGGAACTGAACCAGGACACTCAGTTTAGCTTCCTTAACTTGGGTTCAGACTGAATTAATCCTAAATACAAACTAAAACATAAACAATTCCAGGATAAGCTCAAGTTTTAATTCTGACTTCAGTGAAAAATCGAAATAAACTCAAAGAAAACGTGTTAATTACGAAAACTAAACCCGAGATATAACCCAGTTAAAATCTAAACTCAGGAAAAAACTAATTTGAGATTAGAGCCCTGTACTGCGAAGCAGATTTGTGGTTTGTGGAGTATGATACTGATGTACTGGGAGTTCTAGCAGAGGAGAACCACACATACTTCAATACTTTATCCTTTAAGTAGCTTCATCGTGTGAAATTAATATTTATTTGAGGCATAAATAGTTTACAGATTTACCTTGTGACAGCCCCCCCTCTCTCTGGGACTTAAACACTCACCAAAGTGACTCTACACTTGTTGTGGTGCACACAAGTTGGTTCAGTTGATCTCTAGCTCAGCCAGTACGTCTCAATCTCTCTGTTTGCAGATGCTCCGACTCGTCCTGTCACCAAAACAACAAATGCACTCAGTCAGGTTCCTGCAAATAGGTCCATGTGTTTTAATTGAGTAGTGATGTCAGAGGTTTCCACTGATGGTGTGTATTGTTAACGTGTAAAGTGAGGCTGGTCAGTGGGGGCATTGAGGAAAGTCTGAACCAACATGAGCAAGATTAAGTCAATTAGAGGTTCTAAATGTTTCCATACATTTACACAAAGACCAAATAACAACTTCACAACAACAGAACTACACAAAAAACAAAACCCAAAGTACTATAGAAACTCCAGCAGCCGGTAAGCCCCCCCACCCCCTCCACTGCAGAGCAACACGTCAACTGAACAGAACCCCCCCCTACTATGGTCGCCATGGCAACCAAAAGACAGAAGGTAAAGTGTCTGGAAGGAATAGATAAAAATAAATAAGGAAGAGACAAACAAAGGAGGAAAAGATGCGAGGATGAAGGTGAAGGATAAAGAACGAAGGGATGAGACGGAGATAAAACGGCGACATTTAGTCTAAACCTCGAGGAAATCAGATTTACAGAGATCCGACGGCACAGCAGGACACACACACACACAGAGAGAGAGAGAGAGAGAGAGAGAGAGATTAGAGCATCGTCGGGTCGTATAAGACTCATGAAGACAGACAGAGGGTCATAGTCTGTGGGGACCTCGATGCAAGGACAGGATGAGAACCTCACACACTCAGCACACAGGGAGACAAACACCTACCAGGAGGTAGAAACTTCCCCTCTCTAATATGCCCCCCCAGACAAAAAATGAAATTACCTTAAATTGGTTATATGTGGAGGTAACTGGGAGAGAATCTGTCAACAGCAACCTTGGGAAAATCCTTTGTATGATTATAAACCACAGACTCCTACTGGATTTTTACAAAATGGGATAAACATCAAATTGAGACTATTCTCCACATCCATGCAGAGCAGAATTGGGATGATACCCACTCATTATTAAAAACAAAAGCCAGCATCTAAATGTGATCATCACCTCAAAGAAAGTGACACGCTCCATCACAAAGCCCTCACCTATAGAGAGACCTGAGAGAGAAGCCCCCTCAGCCAGCTGGTCATGGGAATCTGTTCACAAACACAGCTCCCAGACAGAAACACAATAAGAATTAACCAAATTATAAGAAAACAAAAAAACTATTTGACACACTGGAAAGAATCAACCAAAAAGCAGTGAAAACTGGACTGCTATTTGGCCCTGAACAGAGAATACTTACCTAACCCTAATTACCTGACCACTGTGAGGATCCAAAACTAAGGAAATCCTTGACCAGACTCAGTGAGCACAGCCTGGCCGTGGAGAGGCCGCCACAGGCAGACCTGGCTCCCCAGAGAGGAAAGACGGTGCACCCACTACACACAGCAGGAGGTGGAAACCCAGCTGCTCGTCTGAACCACCTGCCAACTGTTCCAAGATATCAGAGACAGTACCCACAGACTACAGCCCACCAAAAGGACTTTGGAAACATGGCTGATAACAAACTTTGTGATGACCAACAAAGGGGCGTCCATGAAGACTGTCAATCACCTGTGTATCTCTGCACTGACCATTTGCACTGTGTTGATGTGTACATAGACACACTCGCTGTAAATACACACAGAACAAATATTTTTAAATACATTACATTCCTTTAAAGATGTTTATATAACTCTCACTTGTGTTTTTAACTGCAAAACACTTTGGCAACGTAAACATGTCTTTCCCATTAAATAAAGCTCCTTCGAATTTGAGAGAGAGAGAGATATCTGTGAAAGACAACTGTTGTCTTTGTTCACATGTTCGACTCCTGAATTTATCTCTGATGAAAAATGTCATCTTTCCTCTGGAGGAGACGCAGGAAGCTTCTGAATATAAAATAAAATCCCCTGAGCAGTAGAGACACTTTGGTTTCTCCCTGTTTAACCAGGAAACAAAGACTGTCGTCCCAGAAGAATCTGAGGTGGCGGGGCAGTGAAGCTGCCTGCTCACTGTTCTGAACTTAGACAATGTTCACCTGGGAATTTCTCCATCTCTGCAGAGCTACAGCTTCATCATCTGGAAGATTAGCTGTTAAAACTCAGAGGTGAGGCTAAGCAGAAAGGACAAAGACTTAGAAAAGTTTCATATGCTTGTTTGATTTTACTCTGATGCTCTGAGGTGGTTTAATCAGGTCTCACACACACATAGTAACAGTCTGTAGTGTTTGTATAATATTTTATATCGTACAATATTAAATGACAGATTACATTCAAGCTGGTGATGGAGACACTAGTGGCCATTGAACATTTAAAAAAGTTTTTAAAAATATATATAATATTACATATTTAGAAAGGTTTAGCAATCTTCTTTAAAACAAGGATAGAGGTGATGGGTTCACGACAGATCAGAATCAAACTCACAGGACAAAGTGTCAAGAAAACAGTTTGACTCCAAACAGCTGAACAGAACAAACCCCCTGCAATTTATAAGAAATTAGGTGAGCACACAGACACACACAAAGTTTAACTGTATTCAGCTGGTGTTTCTGCAGCCTGACAGTTACAACACTGAAACACTCACCCACAGCATCCTGTGTGTGTGTGTGTGTGTGTGTGTGTGTGTGTGTGTGTGTGTGTGTGTGTGTGTATATGAGAGAGAGATGAATGATGGACAATGTGGGGAAAAAATGAGCAGTTTTCCAGATTCACACAAAGAGCGGTCACTGGTGGTGGAGCGCCAATCACCTTATATATATATATATATATATAAAAATGTGGTTAGGGGGTTAGGGTTAAACTCTTGATTCTAGTAAACATTGATCCTGAGAGGTTCAACATAGTAACCCACAGTTGGAAACACTAGGTGGCGTTATGAGGGACTATAGTCTCGGACAGCTGGACGTCTCTGAAAGATCCTGATCAGAACCATCTCACCTGACGGAGCTCGACTCTGAGCGCCGTCAGGTGATTCATCATTGATAAACTGAAAATCATCCAACACAACCAGAACCAGGTGTCTCTGCTTCTGTTAAACCTTGCTCTGTATACAGTGGTATACATACCACTTCCTGTCTGACGTCTCCTGAAGACGAAATAAAGGAGGTCAAATATTTGAGATTAAATATCTGAGATCAAAGTCATGATCACACAGTGAGAAGAGAGAGGCGTTTGAGACTCCAGCAGCTCAAACTGGAACTCTGCTGCATCCCACTGAGCCACAGGGACAAATACTGGGAGTGAGAGAGGAGAAGCTGGAGGCGGGCCCAGAAACCTTTCCAACAGGACGAACGTCTCACAAGTTTCTCTGAGCAAAATCACAAGAACGAATAAATCACACCACTTTTAACGAGAGTTTGCAACCAAATGAAAATCAAGAAGCTGCGACAAATGTTGGAGCCGTTGTTTGCCAGAAAGAGAAGGGGGGGGGGGGTGTTGAGAGGAGGAAGCCTAAGGGTCCACTTAAGCTAATTAATGGATTGACCTGCACGTGCTGCGAATGTGCACGCTGCATTTTAAAGGAGACCTAAGTCTTCATCCATTAGACAAATGAGAGGACAGGAGGAGGCTTCGAGTGGAAGGCTAATGGGCAACACACACACACACACGCGCGCAGCTTTCAGACATGAACTCCTCAGTTCTCTGGATGATGATTTGTCTGTCTCCTCCTTCACTCCTGTATAAAGTAGAAATTCAGGAGAAGTGATGACACAGCAGAGGATCCTCCACTGAACTGTGAAAAACTATCATCTTTCAACATTTCTTCGTCTTCTTGGTCAGTTTTTTCGCTGTGATTCACTTGTTGCAGCTGCTTGACCATTTCTCACCGTTTCTGTCTTTCCACTGTTTCTACATCCAGCCTGCACCTCGTCCACATCATCATTAACATTCTGACTGTCCTGCTTGTTTGCTTTCTCTTGTTGTACCAGGATCACCGGTTACGGTATGTTTCACCGCCTGCTGCATGGTTTGCTGGGTACCGCTGTCGGTGTTCAGGTTGCAGTTTACCTGAAGGGCCTGCTGCATGCTCTCTATACAGGCAGATTGAGGGTTTCCCACCAACATCACCACACTCCAAACATTAAATGCTGCCAGAGCTTGCATACGCCATGTAATGTAGAAACCGTTTCCATATTTCAAGTTTACGATGGATTATGTAAGATTATCAACTGCTGAAAGTCAGTCTACTCGAAGACCGAGTGACCGATGACAACTTGTCTGTGAGCAACACTCTGTTTTTGAGCAGATCAGGAAACAAAGACTCAAGACGAAGATTTTAACTTTCGAAAAACAAAAACTGGCACTGTTCCTTGTTCGTAGTATTTTCTGTTGCTAAGCTACCTACTGCGGAGTAGCCGCTCTAGTTCCTGTTTACACCACATGACCGGTGTAGGTGAACAGTCATGTGACATGTGTTTTCAGCCTGTGGGTGAGGGCAGGACAGGAGACCAATCACAGAGATAAAACAGATCAAACACTGGACTCAGATTCCACATGAAACACTGTTTTTCATCATGTCCAGATCTAGATTTTTAATTTCTTGTTGAGAGAAAATCATCTTTGTTTAGTTCAAACAGCTCCGAGACATAAAATGTTTTTTCAACAGATATGACAGCGAACGCAGCCTCGTACATATTTCATACGACTCAACGGTGACAGGAAACATTACAGCAACACGTCTCAGTCAATGTTTTCTCCACTGTGACCTGGTTGATCAGCTACACACACACAGTCAAATTTTATCAGATTTAATCCAAACACAGACGTTAACCCTCTGCCCCTCCCCCTGCCAACTGCTCAAGGAGCCACACACACACACACACAGAGAGAGAGACAGAGAGAGATTAACTTCTTCAGCCTTTTAAAGTCTCAGAAACGAGGCAATTTTGTCTCCTGACTGCATTACTGGTCTGGGGATTCAAACCAGCGTCACATGATGACATCACAGCTTTCGACTGTGACGATTTATCCCATGTTGTTGTGACTACGTTGCTTTTCTTATGTAAACCAAATAACCAGTTGTGTTCCTTCGTTTTCAGATGTTTTTATGTGTTTGAGCTTCAGATGAGGAGGAAACTCAGAAAGAACAGATAAAAAGACTAAAAGATAATGTGGACAGAGAAGGTTCAGAAATAAATCTGATGTTTCACTGAGCAACATCTGACATTAGATCATCTACTGCTCTAAATCCAATGACCTGAGAAGAGACGAGAGGACAAAGGGATGAGGAGATGAGTTAACTGATACCATCTTCAAAAGATTAATTTAAAAAATTGAGGATGATGAAAACAAACCAATGAGATGTTGCGACATATCAGTTTCATGACCTGAACTCTGTGTTTGACAGAAATATTCTCACATCTTAATTTGTGCCACTGTCACTCTGCAGCTTCTCCGCTGTCACTTGTGTGAAACATTTAAAGTGAAAACACCATCAACACAGACAAGAGCAGAACAAAAGAAGATTGTTGAACAGAGCAGTAATCAAACTTTGTATATTGTCAGGTGTAAAAAGATTTTCATTTATTGTTTTCTTCTTAATTTCATTTTCCAGAACAAACTGAATAAATTAGTAATTCAACAAGATTCTCAGAAATAAATATAAAAAGTTTCAGAGAAAGTAACTTCCTCTGTGTCCTGTGACAGCAGCTCAGAAATAATTTTCCTCAGAAGATTCCGTGTGACATGAAGAGACGTGTGGCTCCGCATGTTCCTGCTGCGTGTTCGCTGAGCAGCTGTGAAGTAGAAACATGCTGAGGAGCAGAAAATTGGAGAGAATCTAACAATGCCGTCACTCAGGATCCAGTCGCTACTCAAAGCGTGCAAGTTAAAAATTAACTTGGACGATGGAAAAATTGAAACTCAGCAGAGTGAAGTTTATTGTTGGAACATGATGAAGGCAACAGAAACAGAACTCTAAACTGTTTTAAACTCAAAGACACAAAATCATCCTACTGTGACAAACACTTGATTGAGCAGTGGACGTGCACTTTAGAGCACAAGCAACACAAAGTGTAAAATCATGACAGACACTGACTCTCAATCTGACTTTGGTCTTTAAATGACCACAACCTCACACACGCACGCACACGCATGCTCAGAGCTTCCTGTGGACTTTCTGATTGGTTGGAGCTTCCCGCTGAGCCTTGATCTTATTCGCCCTCTTACTCTCTCACCTCTGCCACTCGCTCTCGGAGGGGAAATTGTTTCTTCAGTTTCCCAAAGAGAACAAACTTGTGCCCCCGAACAGGAAATAGGAAGTGGGTTTTAGGTCACTGCCCACATGCTTTATGTGGATGTCTGTAACCAGTCCTGCAGGGGGCACTGCTCAGGTCAGTTAAGACTGCACAATTTACACTACGAAAAAAAAATAATTCTGTTTTTTTTTTAAAGTGTGTGATTCTGTCTGTTCACAAACAATGAAATATAACGAAAGAACAGAAGAGCAACTGTAATAAATAAAAACGTGTCTTGATCTTTTCACTGTTGTTCACGTGTCACTGAAACATGATGACCAGCAGACGGAGAACAAATGCATTCATCGGGGGGGGGGCCAGAATCGAATACACCTGAAGTAACTGGTGACTCCTTCTTCAGACGAGTGTCCACAAGCCGCGGCATTCCAATTAAATTTGAAACGTCATTTACACCAAGTTTAATGCCTAAATGTCCACCGGAAGTGGCGAAGCTGGCAGATGTTAGCACACCGGACCGTCCGTGAATGCACCTCATAGGAAGATTTCAGAGACATTTAAATTAAAAACATGTTGTAAATGACGTCATTCCTACTTGAATTTGAATGTCGGGGTTTGTGGACACTTGATGACATCACAGGAGCAGTATGCAGGCATGTTATGTTTTTTCTGTTTTATTACATCTGAAGGAGTCACCACTTACTGCGAGCTAACCTGTTAGCAGCAGCGGAGAAAAAACACTAACCCTAAACTCTAGAGCAAATCAAATAACACAGAGTAAACGTCAAGACCCGTACGTGTCCTAATAATGTGTCATTAATGTTGGAGTTGTTAAGTGAGGCAGGTCAGTGGGGGAGGGGCAGCGGGTTGATACAGCTCAGTACAAGGTCATGTGATGAAAACACATTTATATGAATGAATCCAGTTTCTTTTTTCTGCAGTAAAAACACTTAAATCTGCTGCTGCTCATTCACACTAAGGATTAAACACAGTAATGCTGTGTGTGACACATGCATACTCACACAAACACACACTCACAGCTTGAGTGTGAATGTGCTACAGCCGTCAGGTCAGCCACACACCCCCCATCCACAAACTGTTTTCAGCACCACTGTGAAATCTCAACATCTTTATCTGCCGCCAGTGTCTCTTCAACAGCTGGAGGGGACGTGGGCGATCTGTCAGCGCTCAGCCATGAAAGCACTTTGTTGGATAGTTTGGAAATTTGGACCAATCACAGGAAGTGGAGACGCATTAAACCATAGAAGAAGAAACCGCTGCAGTCTTCACCTCAGACGACATAATGTTTGAACCAAGTGTTTCCTTATGGACGTGTGAGCCAAACACACACAATGTCATTATTGGTTCACACCTCCAGAGTTAAAAATCAACAGCTGGTTGATCCTCTGCATTAATAAAACTACAACTCCCACATCCAGACTGTTTATATGAGTTGACTCATATCAGCTCCTGAGTTTTCATCACATTGCATCAGTTTCAGAATACCTACAGGTGTGTTTGTTTCAACATAAGCACCCTGCAGCCACAGGGACGGGTGGGAACAGAGAGAAGAGGGACAGACATGACCTGTGGGTCAAATCCAGAGAATTGTCTCCAGAGTTTCACACAGTAACAACACAGCAGCAGCTCCTCTGATCAGGGTCAGGACTTTTTGATTTGTTTGAGAGAATGTGGCAGCAGTTATATATAATTTAAATATATTGTACATTTAAATTATATTCCTTTGTTTCCTTACACACACGGATCAGAGACTCAGTTATGATCCGGATCAGAGACTCAGTTATGATCCGGATCAGAGACTCAGTTTTGTTCTGGATCAGAGACTCAGTTATGATCCGGATCAGAGACTCAGTTATGATCCGGATCAGAGACTCAGTTATGATCCGGATCAGAGACTCAGTTATGATCAGACTCAGTCTGATCCGGATCAGACCCGGGGCTCAGGCTGGATCAGTGCTCAGAGGACTGGACACTCCCACAGAGCTCAGACGACATTGAGCGCCTGCACGCGGACAGGACACTCCAGCCGGTTGATTGATTGATTGACAGCCATCAATTACAGCTGCAAGACGCGTGCACGTTCAAAAAAAGGCACGCGCATAACACACACGGGGTTTCCTGCAGGACAAACTCACCTTTGCGTGTCTTCATGTCTCGGAGACGGACACACTCTGCCCGGGCTCCGGTCTCTGTCTCCGGCTGCAGCTCCGGACTCTGCCCGGGGCCCGGTCTCTGTCTCCGGCTCGGACCCGTTAATCCACAACAGCTCCGGTTATTTCCACAGAACCAACGAACCAAACCTGAGAAAAAAAATCCTCCATCACGCGCGTGTGGGTTCAGGTGTGAATCTACCGAGGGAGACGGTCTCAGGCCGGGACCGGGACACACACCGGGAAAGGGACACGGACCGGGACCGGGACACGGACCGGGACCAGGACACAGACCGGGACCGAGACACGGACCGGGACCGGGACACAGACCGGGACCAGGACACACACCGGGACCGGGACACACACCGGGACCGGGACACACACCGGGACCGGGACACCGGGACAGATCAAGTCGGACTCGATGTTTCTTCTTCTGCTTCCAGCGACACAATGAGACGACTCCGCTACAGACCACACCCTCCTCCTTTAACATAGCTCCCCCGCAGCCAATCAGAGGGCGCGTCACCCGACTGACCCCGCCCCTCTTAAGTTAAAGTCAGTCTTAAAAAGAATTAATGAAGAAAATGATAAAGATAAGGATATGTTATTTATTTATAAATATATATATTTTCATATATAAGATTGGTTATAAGAATAAAAATATGTTTATTGAAATCATCTGAATGAATCATTTAAAACTGCAGTTTATAACATGAGTAAATAAAATTATGCAGAAATCAAATGAATCCTGTTTCTCTTCTCAGACACAATAATATTAAAATATCACACTTACTGAATCTGATAGAAACATATTCATTTAAAATAAACTTCCTGTTTCTAATCACATCCATGATCCTTAGGTCACCACGTCTGACCAATCATGCCTCAGTCTGTGTTCCTGCAGCCAATCAGAAGGTGGGATGATGTTTATTAAGCATATCAGACGTTATCCTTTTCAAACTAAAGGAAAGTAAGTAGAATTTAAAGACAACCAGAAAATGTAGCAAATCATCAAAAAAATGTCATCATCATCATCATCATCATTACAAGCTCTGAGGTGATCAGTGACAGTACCAGGAAACAGGAAACACTGTGACATGGGTTGAGTCCGAATTCTCAGGTGAGTCTTGAACCATCACTTAGTTATGCTGCTTTCGGCCTAAACTGCTGGGGGAACTCCCATCATGCACTGTCACTCAGGTGTGACCACACACCCTTAAGTGTCAGTCTGCCCCTCCCACCTCGCTCTACACCAACCAAAACAGCCCTCCTGTCTTTGAGGTGCTGGAGGCAGAATGATGAGCTGCCTTGCTCAGGGGCGCGTCAGAGCATCACAGCATGTCATCCTACAGCTCATCACTGATTCCCAGGAAAGAGTTGAATCACTTTATTATTCTTGAATCCTCCTCTTTCTGCCTCTATCTCCATGTCTACCTCCTCCTCTGCTTCTCTTCATCTTTTCTTCTCTGCTTCACATAAACACATTTTAATATCACAACTATGAAAGTATTAAACACATCTGTCCTCTGAGAGTCACACAATAAAATTCAAGTCATAATTTAATCTTTTGTATCTGAGTTAGAGATGTTTTTATCATGATTCTTATCTTCTGTGTGTGTTTGTGTGTGTTTGTGTATGTGTGTGTGTTCTATTTTTCTAATGCAAATCCATTACTTTGTGTTCAACAGAATAGGAGACACATCATAATTCAAATCATATTGCACATTTAAATTGTGTGTGTATTGTGGCATGAAGCTGTGTGTGTGTTTGTTACTCTTATAATTCTAATCAGATCGCAAACCTTTGTCTCTGCAGCAGCAGGCGTGTGTGTGTGTCTCCATCGCCTTGAGCTTGATGTGGAAGACAGAAACTGTCAGTTTGTCGTTGTTGCCGGACAAAAAACTGCAGTAACAAGGTTTACATCATTTACTAAAGTCTCAGTTTCTGTTCAGACTAAAACACAACCCCTGAGTTTTCAAACTATAATGAGACCAGTTTACACAAGTCTCTGATTCAGAGGCTTGAAAACTCCACCAGGTGTAACCATAGCAACAGAGATGAGTTTACAAACCAAAACATGTCAGTGTGGGCTGAGCCTCAGACTCATTCAGAGCAGCACATGAACATCTCAGGTTGATAGATGGTTGAGTCTGTTCTGATAATCAGACTGAAGAGAGATCACACACACACACACACACACACACACACACACACTTACTTGCTGAGTCATTCCTTCTCCACCTCAGGTCAGAAGCTTCATCGTGATGCAGCAGAGAGTTCATTAGAGTCTTCATCACCAGGATTCTCCCCCCCCCCCCCCCACACACACACACACACACACACACACATGCTGCCATATGCACAAATCTGAAGGAAGCACACAAGAAGCAGATTTTTGATGTGAAGTGTAATTGATGTCTGCAGCCTCAGCACAATCAGTGCGTGTGCATGTATGCATATGCGTGTGTGTCAGAAACTGGGTTATGATGTCATATCCAGAAAACATGTACGACAGAAAGAAAAACATCTCGTTAGCAACTTCATGTTTTTCTGTGTTTGTGAGTACCAGTTTACACAATAATGTATTTTCTATATTGAATGTTATTAATAAAAGTAAGGACATGAGTGTGTATGTTAGTGAAGATGGGATGTTGTGAAAACATCAGTTCACAGTGTTATTATTTTTTAATGTGAGATTTGCAGTTTTTTAAAACATGTTTTCAGTTTATCTTGATGGTTTATTGATTATTGATCAATGTAAAGTGTCAGTTTGATTCATTAATATTGAAATGTGGACTTGGTGAAGTGAAAACTGTGTGCTTTAAAACATTTTAAAGTGATGTACTTTCAGTTCCTTACTGTAATTCAAATCTTTGTGTGTATACTAAATTTATGAGTAAACCTTCCCACTTACTCTTCCTCCTCTTTCTCTCACACTCTCATTTTCCCTCGACACACGTTTGATACAAATCCTCCTCCTTCATTTTCACTCTGCTCCTTTTCATGGACTAAAGATCACTTCAAAGTCAACACTGCAGAATTGGAAATGGATCCGCTCATCCACTTTCTTCGCTGCCTTTTCACCCTTCGTCACATATAAAGAGATACTATTAAGGACATGAGAGACGGAGGACGGTGTCAGGGCTCAGGGGGACGGACGGAGAAAAAACAGAGATGCTACAATGTCAGCTCTGATGCTGAAGGACAATGAAGACAATTCAGTTTTATCTGCTGGATATTTCTCATCCTGTCACTGAAATAAAAAAATCCTCAGGGTGAGGGTTGTCGGAATAATCAATAACATGAGGAATAAACAAGGAGAAAATATTAAGTTCTGATGATGACAGAAGAAATCAAACAATCATGTGATGATTCACATCTGGATCATGAGAATAAAACAGCTGTTCTGTTTTTTATATTTCAGTTGATGTGTCCAGGTGCAATTACAAGGTTGTGTCAATTTAAATGTTGCTGCCTCAAAGAATTGTGGGACAGCATTGTCTATTTTCCTTTCATAAAGGATGGTCTGATGTATCTTCTGCTAAAGGAGATAAGTTAGGAAGCATTGAAGATTCAATGTTCCTCATTCTCATTTTCAGGGGTCAGAGGTCAGACAGCAGCAGAAGAATAAAGATCACATCAGAGAAGAATCGTTGAAATGACGACTTTAATTTCAGAGAGTCTGGGACCTTCTGAGCCTGGTCAGCTTCCAGTCAGCTGCTCTCTGCTGTGGGAGGAGCTCAGCACAAAGACCCCCCCCTAACCCTGGAGCTACACACACACACACACGTGTTTGAGACTCACATGCTGTAATAATGAACTCAAATTTCTCCACATGGTTCATGGTCCCCAGTCTCTTCTTCTCCATGACTTTAAAAGTTCCATAAATATTAATGGAGCGAGAAGTGAAGTACAAAGAGATTCTCTCTTTTAACTGGCCTTTGTTCAAAATCTCATTTTTAATGACTGTGAACAGAAGAGGAGAAGGGGGGGGGGGCTCGAAGATGGATGGGGTGTTGGGGTTCTCTGACTTCTTGCAAAGACGTTTTGAAGCTTGGATGCTGCTGATGGACAAAACCAGCTTCTGCTTCCATTCACTGAAGTTGTTTGAAGTTTTTTTTCAGGGGGAGGATTTCGGAGGCTTTAGTCAGACAAGTGAAGCGATGGAGTCTTGGGCCAGCTTGGATCCGGAAAAAAAAAGAAGCGAGAGAAACAACTGAGGTGGGTAAGTTTCCCTGTTTTAAATCTTTGGTCTTACACTTCTGTTTACTGGGACTTTTTAAGCTTTTCTTAATGTTGTTCAGATTCAGATGTCAAGTTTCACTCATCCACGAATTTTACTTTTTTTGAGTCATTGACAAAAAACGAGCAAGATGAAGAAGTTAGGGTGACTCGCAATAAAAACCTGAACGAAACATTTTCATAAACGTAAGAATTTAAACTCATCATTTCTGCCGTCAGTAATTGACCATATTCCCAAGGTGGGATTTGACCCCTACCCCGACAGAGTCAGAGCCTTGCTCCTCCGAGGTTCATGTGACAAATGTATGAGTGTAAGGTAAATGAGCTGAAGTGACTCCATGAATGGAGCGAAGTACCTGTGATGTCCACAGGAGGCATCTTCAGACTTTCTCATGGTTATAACAACATTTGAAGGACACGCCCCCATCGCAGGTGGATTCTCTTTCCTGTACAGCGATTGGCTGCTACTCACACACACTTTAGTGTTGAAAGTAAAAACTAACTGATCTTTCAAAGTAGCAAACAAAACATAAAATATAATAATATAATAAAAATACCTTTAAGGTTTGTTCTTTTCAGCCTTAAATATGATTGAAGATTTATCTGAAGTGAGATGCAGTTTAATAATGGGTTAAATATAAATAGGTTAATATTTAATCAAATTAATTGAATCAGTGGAGTGATGGAGTAATAACATACTGATAATCAATAAATGATATTGATGAGGTGAAAAATCAGATTAAAGGTTTCAGCTCCTGCATCTGTGAACACAACGTACACATTGTGTCAACAATCAGAATAATTATACATTTCAACCTAAAACATGAATCAAATGAAATATCAACATTAAACAGAACAAAATTAAAAAAATATGATTCACTCAATAAAAGGGGGTTAGGGTTAATAATAATTTTAATGAACGGAAATATTTTCTCACAGTAAAACATTGTGTGATGACTTTTTTGATTGTGGTTAAAAAAATCAATTTATTTAATTCAGTCATACATGTACAACTTTTTCTTAGTAAAAGTGAAATTATAAACTTCATCATGTTTATTTAAATTCACTTCCTTTCGGTGATAAGGCAGAGACAGGAAGCAGAGTGAGTCCTCTCTGAAACAACACCGCTCTCTGCTGGAAAAATCTAAAACTGCACTGTATTTCAAACACTTGCTGCTGTTTCCTTCAAATATTTTTATTTAAACAGAGACTGAAGAAGAAGAAAAAGGTTTTCGGTCTGAAACAGAGGAAATAAATCAGAGGATGAAAAATATAAAATAAAGTTTAATGAGTCTGTAACTTTCTAATTCAGGGCAGCAGTAGCTCAGTCCATAAGGATTTGGCTTGGGAACCGGAGGGTGGCCGGTTCAAGTCCAGCATGGACCATAAGCATGGAAGGTGGACTGGTAGGTTTAATTCTGAGTTTTCAGTTTTACGAAGCTCGTTCCATTGTTATCCGGTAAATCACCATGGTAACATGCTGATCAGCTGACCGGCTCCAGGTTAAGTTGGAGATAAGAGATCAAACTGTGTAAAGCTCCACCCACTGACCACTCCCGTCCTTTGAACCATGACATCATGTTCTTATCGTGGAGCTGCTGTGGATCGTTCCAGTCTCTGAGGAGGACCAGGGTCTTCAGAGACCCACAAGATCCTCTGAGATCCTCTGAGGAGTTTCTGAAAGATCTAGATTCTCCTCAGAGGATGAACCTTTGTCAGCTGCTGGAGCTTCAACAGAACCAACCTGACCCGTAGCAGCAAAGTACTCACAGTACCACAGACTCTCTACATGTACTTCACTTACTGATACTGATGTACTGGGAGTGTTAGCGGAGGAGAACCACACATACTTTAATACTTTGATCCTTTAAAGGAACATAGTCATGAAGAGAAACTGGTCCGTCGCCACATCCTATCCTGCCTCCCACCATCACTTGACCCACTTCAGTTTGCGTACAGGGCTAACAGATCAACAGAGGACGCCATCGTCACAGCGCTCCACGCCACCATCTCCCACCTGGAAACAGCTTGGGGGGTGGTGCGCGGACAACCACCTGGTCCTCAACATATGCATATTATCTGCATGTATCGGTACATTATCAATACGATTATTCTTTTTTGTATAGTACATCCAGTTCGTTAAATGCCTTTAGCCCTGGAATCCCCTTATTTTTATCTCAATTTGTGTAGTGGTTTGTGTCTTGTGTCTGGTTAATTGTATGTTTGGCTTCGAGGAGGAGGACTGTGCCACAATTTCGTTGTGCTAGTGTACGAAGTACGACTGTGCAATGACATTCAAGTCTTTTGAATTTGAATTTGAATTTGAAATAGTATGACTCCATCATGCCCCTGTGGTGTCATCAAACTGTCCGGAAGTCCGACATTCAAATTCACCTGGAAACACATCTCTGATATACTTCCTGTTTCACCAGCTGTTCTTTAGCAGCTGGAACTGTTTCTTTTATTCTGGATGTTTGTTCTCCTCTGATTTTTTTATTATTCAACAGTTTGATCCTCGTGAAATATGAGGCTCTGCTGTCAGTCAAACTGTCTGTGATTGGTCATATGAAGTAAAGCCCGCCCCCACACACATACACACACACTCACACACACACACACATACACACACAAACAGACAGACAGTTAGACACACACACACTCAGGGACATACATACACACATTTCGTCCCTCCTCACATCTCCATTATCACCTCAGTCTCCCATTGAGCTCAGGTCGATCACTATAGCAACTTGTTGCCAGGGGCAACGAGACACAGCCAGCGCAAGGCAGCATCCTCCTCACAGATCGAGGAGAGAAGAAAAAAAACAACCAACCAGGCGACTTGATTCTCCGGCTCCTGGTGATGAGTGTTTGTGGTTCCTCCTCCAGAGAAGAAACAACTTGCTCTTCCAGCAAAGTGTTGCTTCAGTGCTGGAGTGCAGGCGGCGACCCAAGCCACGAGACTGCCGTCCAGCCAGAGCTGAAGACCGCTGCCACTGCAGGGCGGGTGAGTTCCAGCTTCTCCTTTTAGATTTCATTTTCATTCCTGAATTGTTTGTGTGAGACGTTCTGTGAGGGTTCAGGCGGTGCAGAGCTGTGTTGTCGACCTCAGCGTGTGACGAGTGTGTGATGCTCCTCAGTGGTTTCATGTTTTTTTACTCTCTTGGAACCAGAAATGACATGAAAGACATAAAAGACGTAAATGGCGAGTCAGGTTCAGTTTGTCACTTTTAAATTAATTAAAAACTCTTTGATTTCAGTCACGCTCATTTTAAATATTTCCTCTTATACGTCTCCTGTGAGTAGGAAATCAGTGCCATATATATGACATAAAAAACATATATAAAAATAACAGTTTTATTTTTCCATTCATCTAGCCCTGTCAGTTAAATGTCAGTAAATACATGTAGTAAATGGGCTGCCACCTCGTCCCTCCTGGTTTCCATCATATATTTTACAAGACAAAGTCTGAACGTGTTCCTCACATGTTCCTCACAACAAATGAGTCAGTGCCTCTGGACATTGTCTGGAACTTTTCCTGAAGCCTCCTAGTAAAATGTGAGAAAACAGCAGGAAACTATTTGGACTCTATACTCAGGATTCTGGTGTCGTCACTAGAATATCTTGCATGACATCATCAGGTGTCATACCTATGATAAGTGGATGTGTCGTGTTTGATTGTTTGTGTTGACTTTAAAAATGAATTCAGTCTCAGTACCAAAGTGAATAGTCAGAGAAACAGGACATCAGGTTGATCTTTAATCATCAGCACCACTTCCTGATGATACAACGTTAATAAAAGGCTGTTAATAATAACCTTAATAACTATATAATATATTATATAGTATGTATTTAATTACTTTGATACCCGCACCCTCAGAGACAAACTTTCTTTGTCCATCATGACATGAACATCAGAATCAAAACTTCAGGCTGAAAAAAGTAAAGGCAGCTTATTATTACTTCATTCAAATATCAAACTTATTATTTATCGATTTACCCGACCCACTGAAACACGCTGACCAGACTGAAATTTGAATTTACATTTAAAATACAAGAAGAAGAAGAATCGACTGATCGATAATTGTATTTACAATTTGAAAGCCGATCAGTTTTTATCTGTTTCTTGACTCGGCTTTTATCAGCTGATCTCAAATCTGTTAGATCCACAAGTAAAGATGAAAACATGAGGAGTCAGAGCCTTCGTAAACGACGTCTTCGCAGTCTGCAGACAGGCTGTCCACAGACAGGCTGTCCACACACAGGCTGTCCACAGACAGGATGTCCAGACACAGGCTGTCCACAGACAGGATGTCCACACACAGGATGTCCACAGACAGGATGTCCACACACAGGCTGTCCACAGACAGGATGTCCACACACAGGATGTCCACAGACAGGCTGTCCACACACAGGCTGTCCACAGACAGGATGTCCAGACACAGGCTGTCCACACACAGGCTGTCCACAGACAGGCTGTCCACACATTTCCAAAACCGTCCCAGGGTGCACTTCGCTGCTCAGTGTGAACACACAGACGATTGACAAGAGAAGAAAGAAAAGAGAAGAGAAGCTGTCAGAGTATTTATATCCACACTGACCTGTTTTAACTGCATTTATATTTTGATTCCTTTTAACTGATCTATAATTAATTAGAGACAGAAATAGCCACTGAGACACATTGAAATAACTGTAATTATGAGAGAGACAGAATAAAAAGACGAGAGACAAAATGAATCAGCTCAGAAAGATTTTAAACAAAACCTCAGAGGAAACTTAACCCTAACCCACAACACAAATAAAACGACGCCAATAGATTGTAAAAATAAAACTAATAAAACTAAATAAGTGAAAGCGAGGATATAGAGAAAGGGGAGGGAGGAATATGATGATAATAATACTGATAGAAACAAGAAGAGGAAGAAGAAGAAAGATATTGATCCTCATCAAAGGAGCCACAGTCACAAACAGGATGTTGGGAAATAGAAGCTCAGTGAAGAGTTGTGTTATATATAGATATAGTATATATATATAAAGGGGTCGAGGTGATCATCGTTATATACAGTCAGAATGATCATCTTCATATACAGTCAGAATGATCATCTTTATATACAGTCAGTGATCATCTTTATATACAGTCACTGATCATCTTCATATACAGTCAGTGATGGTCTTTATATACAGTCAGTGATCATCTTTATATACAGTCAGTGATCATCTTCATATACAGTCAGAATGATCATCTTTATATACAGTCAGTGATCATCTTTATATACAGTCAGTGATGGTCTTTATATACAGTCAGTGATGGTCTTTATATACAGTCAGTGATCATCTTTATATACAGTCAGTGATCGTCTTCATATGTAGTCAGTGATCATCTTTATATACAGTCAGTGATCGTCTTCATATGTAGTCAGTGATCATCTTTATATACAGTCAGAATGATCGTCTTTATATACAGTCAGTGATCATCTTTATATACAGTCACTGATCATCTTTATATACAGTCAGTGATGGTCTTTATATACAGTCACTGATCATCTTTATATACAGTCAGTGATGGTCTTTATATACAGTCAGTGATCATCTTTATATAGAGTCAGTGATGGTCTTTATATACAGTCAGTGATCATCTTTATATACAGTCAGTGATCATCTTTATATACAGTCAGTGATGGTCTTTATATACAGTCAGTGATCATCTTTATATACAGTCAGAATGATCATCTTTATATACAGTCAGTGATCATCTTTATATACAGTCAGTGATGGTCTTTATATACAGTCAGTGATCATCTTTATATAGAGTCAGTGATGGTCTTTATATACAGTCAGTGATGGTCTTTATATACAGTCAGTGATCATCTTTATATACAGTCAGAATGATCATCTTTATATACAGTCAGTGATGGTCTTTATACACAGTCAGTGATCATCTTTATATAGAGTCAGTGATGGTCTTTATATACAGTCAGTGATCATCTTTATATAGAGTCAGTGATGGTCTTTATATACAGTCAGTGATCATCTTTATATACAGTCAGTGATCATCTTTATATACAGTCAGTGATGGTCTTTATATACAGTCAGTGATGGTCTTTATATACAGTCAGTGATGGTCTTTATATACAGTCAGTGATCATCTTTATATACAGTCAGTGATCATCTTTATATACAGTCAGTGATCATCTTTATATACAGTCAGTGATGGTCTTTATATACAGTCAGTGATGGTCTTTATATATACATTTATTTGGATCATTTGAAATTAGTTTAAATGTTTCTTTTTTAAATATTGAAAATGTTTTTCTTTTGCTATATACAGAGGACAGTTTGAACCGACCAATCATTCTGCAGTCTAACATGGCCGACAGCCTCTACAGCAGCACCATCTCCTCATCCTCTTCATCGTCTGTGTCCTTCCTCACGCTCGAGCAGAGGGTGGCCTTCGTCTTTGTCCTCATCCTCTTCATCTTCCTGGGCCTACTGATCGTCCGATGTTTCCGGATCCTGTTAGACCCGTACCGGAGTATGTCGTCCTCCACCTGGACCGACCACATGGAGAAGGACACCTTTGATTACCGCATTTCCTGACAGGCAGCCTGAGAGGCAGCAGTGATCAGGTCAAACTGAAGCCACAAAGCCAATGAGAGTGAAGCAGCGCACATTTCCCTCAGGTTTCGCACAGGAGGACGAACAAAAAGCAAAGATCTAGAGTCTTCTGATCTTTATCTGTCGACGGCTGAATGACATGAATCTCTTCATCTCAGATTTACCTCCAGGGACTCATAGAGTTCAAACCTTGGCCAACACTCAACAGTCTCCTCACATTAAATGTGTTAGAGCCAGATGTTTACTGCGATCTGAACAAAATCACACATACTCATAAACATCAGTTTAGATATGATTGTTTTCATCATGAATTATTCTCAAAAAATCTCAGATCTCAGAAGAGAGACATTTAACAAGTATCTCTGAGCCATAAAACACATTCTTCAGGTTTACTGGCACTCCTCCTCTAACCAGAAGGTCAGCGGGTCAATCCCAGTCTTCTCTATCTGCATGCTGAAGGGTCCTTGGGCAAGATACTGAAACCCCAGTAGACAAAATGCTGCCTTTAGATGCACTGTACTGTAAAAAACTGTAATGTAACTGATTAACCAACCAACCAACTAACTGACTAACTGACTAAACAACAAACTAACTGACTAACCAACCAACCAACCAATCAACTAACTAACTGACTAACCAACCAACCAACTAACCAACAAACTAACTGACTAACCAACCAACCAACCAATCAACTAACTAACTGACTAACCAACCAACCAACCAACTAACCGACCAACCAACCAACCAACCAACTAACCAACACACTAACCAACCAACCAGCCAACAAACTAACCAACCAACAACCTAACTGACTAACCAACTAACCAACTAACTAACTAACTAACTAACTAACTAACTAACTGACTAACCGACCTACCAACTAACTGACTCACCAACCAACAAACTAACTGACTGACCAACTAACCAACCAACTAACTGACTAACCAACCAACAAACTAACTGTCTAACCAACAAACTAACTGACTAACCAACCAACTAACCAACACACTAACTGACTAACCAACCAACCAACAAACAAACTAACTGACTAACCAACCAACAAACCAACCAACCAACAAACAAACTAACTGACTAACCAACCAACAAACCAACCAACTAACCAACACACTAACTGACTAACCAACCAACCAACCAACCAACCAACCAACCAACCAACCAACTAACTGTCTAACCAACAAACTAACTGACTAATTAACTAACCAACCAACCAACGCATATTTCTCTAATAAACACTAACTGAAGAGAAAATTTCCAAACGCAAAGATCACGTTATGAAGTCATTGTTTCTCAGCTGGCTGCAGCTTCCACTAATGTTAGCTTAGAGCTAACAGAAAGAAGCCATATTAGCAAACATGACATTGATCAGAAGTGACCGGCCAACGTCTTGTCCTGAAGTTTGTGTTCCTGAATATGACCAGTCTGAGGTAGCGTCACATTTAAATGAATACAGTTGTGGTACGAAGCTCAAATCCTCCCTGAAAAGCTTTCACTTCCTTCGTGGCCTCAGTCTTCCTGGGAGACAGAACATCTGGGCAAAGAAACACAACATGACGTCCACCTGAGCGTCGGGTGAAAGGTGAGGGGATTAGTAGAGTGACTTCTAATGTCCGTTCATCAAATGGACAGCGTGTTCACTTTCTGTCTCTCACATGAGAAGATTTTATTTTGATCTTTAAAGAGACTTTAGGAACTCAATCAGAGTGGGAGGGAACTTTACTGAGTAAACAGGGGAACGAGGAGCGAGGTTGCTTAGTAACTGATGCTTTCAGTGCCAGCTGATGTCAGAGACGCCGTGTCTGCCTAAGCAGCTGACCGCACAAAGCTCTGTCGCATGTCTGCAGCCAAGAAAAAGACAAGAAGACGAGAAAAGTGAGTCATCTGAACAACTCCCACAGTTTCTATAGAAACATGTTTATTGCTCGGAGCTGTTCTGAGTCTGTGGTTAAAGAATTGTTCTCAACATTATTTAAGTGCAGCAGATTTAGAGAGAAACCACTGAGCTGCTCTAACGTGATTTATATTTTTCGTCCGCAGCAGCAGAAGCGAGACGCCCGGCTGCAACGTCTCCTCGTGGGCGGAGTCTCTGTCTGAACCTCCAGCTGAAAATACCAGAGGAAATTAAATCCATTCCCCCTGGGGTCCTGCAGGGGGCCCTCAACCTCAGACTGAGGATCACCTCCTACCTGCAGTGTGGCAGAAACCCTTCCTCCTCCTCCTCCTCCCCCTCCTCCTCTCAGAGAATGCATAACAGTTGTTCTCAGAGGGGTCCTCTCTGCAGGGGGGACGACCCAAACTCCGCCTGAAGAAAACAGGATGACAATCATCACTGTGTGATTTTTGTTATCGGTGGAATCACAGACTTTATAAAAACATTGCTGGAGTTTGGTCAAATTTCATTTGCACAGCCAAAATTCACAAATCACAATTTGTCTCATGGGACTTTTAATGTTTGCTGACGTCAGGACATCCACAATCTCTCTTCCAAATTGAATACACAAACTCTTTATTATCTTATTTTTAAATGGAATCACTGACAGAAATCAGCTGCTCATGGTCTGACCTTTCAGTCTTTGTATTTGAATATAAGAATTTAAATTATTGATGTTAAAACCAAGTATAGTTGATGTTTTTTCATCATAAAGAAAGACGTAGTTGTGACTTTTCAAGATCTAAAAATAATTAATATATCAACTAAGGAACATTTTAAAGAAGTTGTCTTCTTTTATATTTCTGAGTCTCTTTGTCTCATTGTCTCTTTGTGTCTCTCTGTGTCTCTTTGTCTCGTTGTCTCTTTGTGTCTTTCTGTGTCTCTTTGTCTCTTTGTGTCTCTCTGTGTCTCTCTGTGTCTCTCTGTGTGTCTCTTTGTCTCATTGTCTCTCTGTGTGTCTCTTTGTCTCGTTGTCTCTCTGTGTCTCTCTGTGTCTCTTTGTCTTGAAGCGTCCTGCACAAACAGAAAAAATTAGGTTTATTTATCTCACAACATTTTAAATAAAGTAATTTTAAGTTTTATCAACACATTAAAGTAAAAGCGTTGATGTTTGTTTTTATCAATAATTAAACTATGAATCTGTTGAAGTTGTTTATTTTCACATGTGAAGTTTTTTTAAATAATAAAGTTTATTGAAAAATCTCCTGAATCATCAGATTGAAAAATGTCTGAAGTCATTCAATGTCACATTTCTTCTTTATTTTCAGCGTTTACAGCTTCAGAGACGAGCTGAACCACCAGAGCGTCGGGTCAAAGGTCAAACTGCATCTCCGTTTGTTTTAACCGGTATGTCGCAAACTAAACATACTGACCAAGGACGATTCAACAAGTAAGCAACTGATACACAAACCCAGCAGGGTCATTACGAAATCTTCTTGAAACTGATGGACAAACTTCTGTCCTCAAAGTGTCAACAATGGAAAAACCCAGAGCATCAGCGGTATAAAGGCGGTGCATCTCCAACTCGTCGACACTCTGCTCAACCTCTGCTTTGCCTTTTTTTGTCGGATTAATCTGCAGCTCGCCGGCCGTGACGTCATGAATCTGTGGCTCACCTCTCACTTCCTGGTTGTGGGTTTGTTTGTGTGCAGCGCAGCACCGACGCCTGAAGAATGTTCACAACTGGTCTCACCTGTGTCTCTGGACGACTGCTCCAGGGTAAAACTCTCCTGTGATGTCAGGGTCAAACCTCAGCTCTGTTCTTCTTATAAAACTCAACAAGAAATAAAAACACGTTTCAATTTAGAAACGCTTTGGTTTTATTAAAAGGTTAAAGGTCAAACACTTTTAAGAGACTGATACATTGACTGCTTTTATTCTGGATGTATCTGTGTGTGTGTGTGTGTGTGCAGATGTTCGGCAGCTGGAACTTTCTGGTTGGTTACTCTGATAGTGAATTATTCAACAACATCCTGAAGGTCACCGACAGCTCGACGGTACAAATTAAAAAAAACAGCGATGGCGTACTCAAATTTTCTGAGTACAACAAGATGTGAGTCCACATGAGAAATTTCAGCTTTTTATTATATTCAAACAATAACTGAACACCTTTAAATAAAGCATGTGACAGGATGTGAGGAACCTGCATCGACAGAATATCAACTCACTTCTTCCTCTTTTTAAAGGAATGGAAAATGCATCAGCTCGGTAGCTAACGTGACAGTCGACGGTGACACGGCAACAGTGTCGTGTAAGTTTCAACACTGGAGAAGGAGAGAGGGCGACTGATTGTTTCTATGGAAAAAAAGTTCTCGAACTTGATTTATGAAGATGATGACGAAGATGGTGGTGATGATGATGATGATAATGAAGATGTCTGTGTGTGTCCTCAGCGATGAACGTCACGTCTGTGTTCCACGTGTTATCGAGCAGTGACGACTGTTTGGTCTTCAACATCAACAGCACCGTCGGGGACATAGATCAGATCATGAGCGTCCTGAACATCAGCGTCTCTGGAGGCGAGGAGGCGGTGGTTCGCTCTCTGTATCTGATGGGTAGGAAGCTGGAGGTCAGATATAGGAAATGACTCTGTCATTATCTGAAACCTTGATGGATGTTGGGTGTGTTTGTTTGCAGGCCGGGAGTCGACAGTGAAGGATTCAGACCTGGAGCATTTCAAGCATCAGGCGATCTGCCTCGGCTTCTCCAGAGAACCAGACTTCTACCACGACTCAAAGAAAGGTGCGTCCCCCTGTAGCCTCACACATTAAACTCTGATATCACCAGCTCACATGACTCTTCTCTCCGCAGAGTTCTGCACCGAAGCAGAATCCATCAAGATTTTCTCCTGAAGAAGAAGCTCGACGGTCGTCAGTATTTCAGACTGAACAACAGGAAGTAAAGACACAGATGTCTCCAAACATCAAACCTGTCCTCTGTGATTTTATTTCATTATTTACTTGAAATAAAAGTTCGTCACTGCAAAACTTCATGTGAAAGTTTCCTTCAGGATCACAGTCAATTCAGCTGCTTTTATTTTGAAAGAGCAGGAGCTGATCAATAAATATTTAGAGTTAGAAATTAGCTTCTTAAATTTAGCTTTAATTTAGTTTTTATTAAAGTGAATTTTAAAAAGTTTAAATTGATTTTTATTTTTGAATTCATTCAATTATTTTAAATGATGTTATTTCTGTAAGAAAAGTTTAAAATAAAAAGTTAAAATCGGGTTTTAGACATAAAACAGGAAATTAGTGACACAGCGTGAAAATGAAAAAAAGAAAGTTAAATCTGATCAGAATGTGAACAGATGTTCTGATCAGAGTCCAGATGTGACGCAGACAGGATCCGAGTCAACAACAGTGTTTACACACACACACACACACACACACACACACTTCGGACAGAGGGGGGCCGACCAGCAGGGGCCAACTGAGGCCAGCGGAGCAAGGGGGCGAGGTATCACATCTGTATCACATCTGCATCACATCTGTATCACACCTGTATCACATCTGTATCACATCTGCATCACATCTGTATCACATCTGTATCACACCTGTATCACATCTGTATCACATCTGTATCACATCTGTATCACATCTGTATCACATCTACATCACATCTACATCACATCTACATCACATCTGTATCACACCTGTATCACATCTACATCACATCTGTATCACACCTGTATCACATCTACACCACATCTGTATCACATCTGCATCACATCTGTATCACATCTACATCACATCTGTATCACATCTGTATCACACCTGTATCACACCTGTATCACATCTGTATCACACCTGTATCACATCTACACCACATCTGTATCACATCTGCATCACATCTGTATCACATCTGTATCACATCTGTATCACACCTGTATCACATCTGTATCACATCTGTATCACATCTGTATCACATCTGTATCACATCTACATCACATCTACATCACATCTGTATCACATCTGTATCACACCTGTATCACATCTGTATCACATCTGTATCACATCTGTATCACATCTACATCACATCTACATCACATCTGTATCACATCTGTATCACACCTGTATCACATCTGTATCACATCTACATCACATCTGTATCACATCTGTATCACACCTGTATCACATCTGTATCACATCTACATCACATCTACATCACACCTGTATCACATCTGTATCACATCTACACCACATCTGTATCACACCTGTATCACATCTGTATCACATCTACATCACATCTACATCACATCTGTATCACATCTGTATCACACCTGTATCACATCTGTATCACATCTGTATCACATCTGTATCACACCTGTATCACATCTGTATCACACCTACATCACACCTGTATCACATCTGTATCACATCTACACCACATCTGTATCACATCTACACCACATCTGTATCACATCTGTATCTGTACTAGTTATTTAAGAACAATTCTCACTAAACACAAAACAGCCTCCACTAAGTTACACACTGAGAGAAAACAACCTGCTGTGTCAACACTGCTAATGACAACAATAAGTCACTTAACACGTGTGTTTACTAAGTTAAACATCTGTCAGCATTATAAAGTAAAGTTATGGAACTGCTCCGAAATACTTTATATATTTTCCCCCATGCACAAGCGATGAAAACTTAACACAGGCTTGCGGTAACAAAGACAAAAACAGGCACTGCAAAGAATGTAGTACTTAATGCTCAAATACAAATACGAAATACGCTTGTTTTAAATATGTATTTTAAGGACATGTATTTTTATGTACACTTTAGACACACACTGTGAGTCCGCTCCGTCTCTAACAACCTCCGCCCTTTCACCCGGAGCTCCGCTGTCGCTTTCGGTTTGAGCTCCGCCGCTCTGCTGTATCATTGTGGAGCTAACAGATGCTAACAGATGCTAAGCTAGCTGACGGTTTAGAGCAGGTTGAAAGTTTTTAATGATCAGAACTAACACAAACTAGTCATTTCATCGTTTAATCAATAGTTGATATCGATCACAATGATTTTCAATCTGTACACCGTGCAGTCTGTTAGCTGTTAGCTGTTAGCTTCTGTTACTGCAGCTCATAGTGATTCAAACTTTATCTGCAAATAAATCTAACATACATGAAAGATAATGTATTACATCGAACATGTTTGAATGATACATATGAAATCAGATATACATGAAATCTAACATATATGTGAAAGCATATAAAACTATTTTTGAGATTGAGTTTGTTGTCTATAAAACCCAGAATATTTCTCATGAACGCAGCCACGCTGTCGTACGTGAAGAGAGTGCACAGGAGTGGACTGGGAACACAGCCTTGGGGGGTTCCTGTGCTCACAGTCCTGATGCCCGATGTCTGCCCCCCCACCCTCACCGACTGTGGCCTGACAGACAGGAAGTCCAGCAACATTTTCAGCGTTTACAGCTTCAGAGACGAGCTGAACCAACAGAGCGTCGGGTCAAAGGTCAAACTGCATCTCCGTTTGTTTTAACCGGTATGTCGCAAACTAAACATACTGACCAAGGACGATTCAAAAAGTAAGCAACTGATACACAAACCCACCAGGGTCATTACGAAATCTTCTTGAAACTGATGGACAAACTTCTGTCCTCAAAGTGTCAACAATGGAAAAACCCAGAGCATCAGCGGTATAAAGGCGGTGCATCTCCAACTCGTCGACACTCTGCTCAACCTCTGCTTTGCCTTTTTTTGTCGGATTAATCTGCAGCTCGCCGGCCGTGACGTCATGAATCTGTGGCTCACCTCTCACTTCCTGGTTGTGGGTTTGTTTGTGTGCAGCGCAGCACCGACGCCTGAAGAATGTTCACAACTGGTCTCACCTGTGTCTCTGGACGACTGCTCCAGGGTAAAACTCTCCTGTGATGTCAGGGTCAAACCTCAGCTCTGTTCTTCTTATAAAACTCAACAAGAAATAAAAACACGTTTCAATTTAGAAACGCTTTGGTTTTATTAAAAGGTTAAAGGTCAAACACTTTTAAGAGACTGATACATTGACTGCTTTTATTCTGGATGTATCTGTGTGTGTGTGTGTGTGTGCAGATGTTCGGCAGCTGGAACTTTCTGGTTGGTTACTCTGATAGTGAATTATTCAACAACATCCTGAAGGTCACCGACAGCTCGACGGTACAAATAAAAAAAAACAGCGATGGCGTACTCAAATTTTCTGAGTACAACAAGATGTGAGTCCACATGAGAAATTTCAGCTTTTTATTATATTCAAACAATAACTGAACACCTTTAAATAAAGCATGTGACAGGATGTGAGGAACCTGCATCGACAGAATATCAACTCACTTCTTCCTCTTTTTAAAGGAATGGAAAATGCATCAGCTCGGTAGCTAACGTGACAGTCGACGGTGACACGGCAACAGTGTCGTGTAAGTTTCAACACTGGAGAAGGAGAGAGGGCGACTGATTGTTTCTATGGAAAAAAAGTTCTCGAACTTGATTTATGAAGATGATGACGAAGATGGTGGTGATGATGATGATGATAATGAAGATGTCTGTGTGTGTCCTCAGCGATGAACGTCACGTCTGTGTTCCACGTGTTATCGAGCAGTGACGACTGTTTGGTCTTCAACATCAACAGCACCGTCGGGGACATAGATCAGATCATGAGCGTCCTGAACATCAGCGTCTCTGGAGGCGAGGAGGCGGTGGTTCGCTCTCTGTATCTGATGGGTAGGAAGCTGGAGGTCAGATATAGGAAATGACTCTGTCATTATCTGAAACCTTGATGGATGTTGGGTGTGTTTGTTTGCAGGCCGGGAGTCGACAGTGAAGGATTCAGACCTGGAGCATTTCAAGCATCAGGCGATCTGCCTCGGCTTCTCCAGAGAACCAGACTTCTACCACGACTCAAAGAAAGGTGCGTCCCCCTGTAGCCTCACACATTAAACTCTGATATCACCAGCTCACATGACTCTTCTCTCCGCAGAGTTCTGCACCGAAGCAGAATCCATCAAGATTTTCTCCTGAAGAAGAAACTCGACGGTCGTCAGTATTTCAGACTGAACAACAGGAAGTAAAGACACAGATGTCTCCAAACATCAAACCTGTCCTCTGTGATTTTATTTCATTATTTACTTGAAATAAAAGTTCGTCACTGCAAAACTTCATGTGAAAGTTTCCTTCAGGATCACAGTCAATTCAGCTGCTTTTATTTTGAAAGAGCAGGAGCTGATCAATAAATATTTAGAGTTAGAAATTAGCTTCTTAAATTTAGCTTTAATTTAGTTTTTATTAAAGTGAATTTTAAAAAGTTTAAATTGATTTTTATTTTTGAATTCATTCAATTATTTTAAATGATGTTATTTCTGTAAGAAAAGTTTAAAATAAAAAGTTAAAATCGGGTTTTAGACATAAAACAGGAAATTAGTGACACAGAGTGAAAATGAAAAAAAGAAAGTTAAATCTGATCAGAATGTGAACAGATGTTCTGATCAGAGTCCAGATGTGACGCAGACAGGATCCGAGTCAACAACAGTGTTTACACACACACACACACACACACACACACACACACACACTTCGGACAGACGGGGGCCGACCAGCAGGGGCCAACTGGGGCCAGCGGAGCAAGGGGGCGAGGCCTGCAGGGGCCAACTGGGGCCAGTGGGGGCCAGGGACCTAATATCCTCACCAGCCTCCCTTCTCTCACACTTTTGTCTCGGTGCACGATGACTCATGTTGAGAAGTTGCTGCTGGCGGTGGCGGTGCTGGCGTTGGGCTCCAACGCAGCAGCGGTGGTGGAGGAATGTAACAGTCTGAAGAAAGCGCTGCCGACAGACGACCTGCACAAGGTGAGTCGTGGTCCTGAGCTCTGGATTCTTCAGGTGATCCTGACGTCTCTGAAGCAGCTGCTTCAGGAACATGTCAGAACATCCAGATCAGAGGTGGCGCTAAAACATGTTTCTCCATTAACATGATTGTTATGTTAAGTTACAGCTTCAGACTGAACTCAGGTCTCTGGATCTTCTCTGGAGGACCAACTCAAATGTCAGAGTGAGACTCAGTTTGTCTGTCTCCTCCTTCACTCCTGTATAAAGTCTAAATCCAGAAGAAGTGTGGACTCAGCAGAGCGTCCTCCACTGAGTCGCTGGGAGGGAGTGGGGGGGGGTGATGAGCTTCTTTCTTCTAACACGAAACAAACATGAAGACGTGAAAACAGTTTGTGGTGATAAGAGCTGACGACGGTGTCAGGTGATGTAAACATGATCACATGATCTCTGCAGCAGAGTTAATATGTCACTTCTCTCTCTCTCTCTCTCCGTCTCTCTTTCTGTCCTGTCTCACTGTCTGACTCTCTCTCTCTCTCTCTTTCTCTCTCCCTCTCCGTCTCTCTCTCTGTGCTGTCTCTCTGTCTGTCTCTGTCTGTCTCTGTCTCTCTCTCACTCTGTCCCTGCAGATCTTTGGGGACTGGGTTCTGGTCTGGTCCATCACTGATATTCCAGGGGGTTGGGACATCTTTCCTAACATCACCAGTTCCCACGTCGAGCTGCGACTCTTTGCTGACAACAAAACCATCGAGTTCAACGAGAGAAACCTTCACTCGTGAGTTAAAATTCTGATCCTGATTCTGATCCTGATCCTGATCCTGATCCTGATCCTGATCCTGATTCTGATCCTTATCCTGTTCCTGATCCTGATTCTGATCCTGATTCTGATTCTGATCCTGATCCTGATCCTGATTCTGATCCTGATCCTGATTCTGATTCTGATTCTGACCCTGATTCTGATCCTGATCCTGATCCTGATTCTGATTCTGATTCTGATCCTGATCCTGATCCTGATCCTGATCCTGATTCTGATTCTGACCCTGATCCTGATCCTGATCCTGATCCTGATCCTGATCCTGACCCTGACCCTGATCCTGATTCTGACACAAGAGGGTTCATATTATTTTATTTTGAACAGGCTCTTGTCCGGTCATCAGTAAAGACCTGTTGTGTTTCGTGTTATTTTCAGGGATGACTCATGTTCCAACTACATCCTCAACATGTCGTCGTCCTCTGTGGCCTCAGACCGCCACACGCTGAACACCCTCGCCGCCAGTGAGTGCAGCTGCAGAGAGACAAAACATTTTAGTGTGAGGAGTTGAACAGTTGGTCGTTGTCTTTTTCGACTTGATTCTGAAAGAAAAACGACCAAGACAAGAAAAAATTAAAGTAAAGTAGGTGTTACTGCTGCGTTGTTTTGATCAAAACAACTGAAAAATACATCAACCAAAGTACAAGTACAGTAAACGACAGTATACACTGCAGAGTAACAGAGAACACGTTAAAGTACAAGTATAATGTCAAAGTTATTTATAATAAAATTCAGAATGTGTGTGTGTGTGTGTGTGTGTTAGCGGTGGAGAAGGACGGAGTTGTGCAACCCTTTAATGACACAGGTGACCTGGATTTGTACGAGAGCGGCTCAGACAGTCTGGTGGTGATCTACACGAGCAAAGATGGACACTTCCTGTTGATCTACAGTAAACACACACACACAGTAACACATGCATTGTTATCAAGAATAAACTTTTTTGTTGAAGTTCTGTTTTTAATGTTTGCGTGTGTGTGTGTGTGTGTGTGTGTGTAAGAGAGGGAGGGTCATCACTCAAATGTTGATCAGTTGAAAGCTTCTCACTCTGAACACAAGAAACGAGCCGAGTGTCTCGGATTCACTGTCGACAAAGAGTTCATCTATGACGGAGTCTCAGGTCTGATTATTACTATTATTGTTAGTATTAATGTTCATATTGTTGTTCTTATTAGTAGCAATATTAGTAATACAAATAACAATAATGATAATAAATTATTGTTATTAATGTTGTTATTATTATTGTTGTTGTTGTTGTTGTCACCGTTACCAGTATTGTTCTTCTCTTCCTCGTCCTGTCAGATTTCTGTCATAAGAAATCATCTGGAGAGCTGAAAGACGATGAATCCTGAGTGAGGAACAAACTGTTAAATCATCAAGAGCCGACATGAATCATGAATAAAATGAAAGCAAATCAACATGATGTAAACACATATGTACATCATGAGTCCAGTTTGTAAACATGTGGTGAGATCCAGATGTTTAGTAGCTCTGATTATTAAAACATGTGTGAATAAACCAATTCATACAAACCTTTTAAACTCCATGTTTCATGTTTTTACATTCAGTGTCTGACCATTTACACTGATCTGTATCACACCTGTATCACACCTGCATCACATCTGTATCACACCTGTATCACATCTGTATCACACCTGCATCACATCTGTATCACATCTGTATCACACCTGTATCACATCTGCATCACATCTGTATCACACCTGCATCACATCTACATCACACCTGTATCACACCTGTATCACATCTGTATCACACCTGCATCACATCTGTATCACATCTGTATCACACCTGTATCACATCTGCATCACATCTGTATCACACCTGCATCACATCTACATCACATCTGTATCACACCTGTATCACATCTGTATCACACCTGCATCACATCTGTATCACATCTGTATGACACATGCATCACACCTGTATCACACCTGTATCACATCTACACCACATCTGTATAACACCTGTATCACATCTGCATCACATCTGTATCACACCTGCATCACATCTACATCACACCTGTATCACATCTGTATCACATCTGTATCACACCTGTATCACATCTGTATCACATCTGTATCACACCTGCATCACATCTGTATCACACCTGTATCACATCTGTATCACACCTGCATCACATCTGTATCACATCTGTATCACACCTGTATCACATCTGTATCACACCTGCATCACATCTGTATCACACCTGTATCACATCTGTATAACACCTGTATCACATCTGTATCACATCTGTATCACACCTGTATCACATCTGCATCACATCTGTATCACATCTGTATCACACCTGTATCACATCTACACCACATCTGTATAACATCTGTATCACACCTGCATCACATCTGTATCACATCTGTATGACACATGCATCACACCTGTATCACACCTGCATCACATCTGTATCACATCTGTATCACATCTACATCACACCTGTATCACATCTGTATCACATCTGTATCACACCTGTATCACATCTGTATCACATCTGTATCACATCTACACCACATCTGTATCACACCTGTATCACACCTACATCACACCTGTATCACACCTGTATCACATCTGTATCACATCTACACCACATCTGTATAACATCTGTATCACACCTGTATCACATCTGCATCGCATCTGTATCACACCTGTATCACATCTACACCACATCTGTATAACATCTGTATCACACCTGCATCACACCTGTATCACATCTGTATCACACCTGTATCACATCTACATCACATCTGTATCACATCTGTATCACATCTACACCACATCTGTATCACATCTGTATCACATCTGTATCACACCTGTATCACATCTACACCACATCTGTATCACATCTGTATCACACCTGTATCACATCTACATCACATCTGTATCACATCTGTATCACATCTACACCACATCTGTATCACACCTGTATCACATCTGTATCACATCTGTATCACACCTGTATCACATCTACATCACATCTACATCACATCTGCATCACATCTGTATCACATCTACATCACATCTGCATCACATCTGTATCACATCTACACCACATCTGTATCACATCTACACCACATCTGTATCACATCTGTATCACACCTGTATCACATCTACATCACACCTGTATCACATCTGTATCACACCTGTATCACATCTGTATCACATCTGTATCACATCTACACCACATCTGCATCACATCTGTATCACACCTACATCACACCTGTATCACATCTACATCACATCTGCATCACATCTGTATCACATCTACATCACACCTGTATCACATCTACATCACATCTACACCACATCTGTATCACATCTACACCACATCTGTATCACATCTGTATCTGTACTAGTTATTTAAGAACAATTCTCACTAAACACAAAACAGCCTCCACTAAGTTACACACTGAGAGAAAACAACCTGCTGTGTCAACACTGCTAATGACAACAATAAGTCACTTAACACGTGTGTTTACTAAGTTAAACATCTGTCAGCATTATAAAGTAAAGTTATGGAACTGCTCCGAAATACTTTATATATTTTCCCCATGCACAAGCGATGAAAACTTAACACAGGCTGAAAGTAGCAAGTTATCATTATTGCTGATGTTAATAAACACAAAACCTGTTCAAGATTCAAGGTTCAAGGGTTTCTTGTTATATGCACAACTATTACATTTGGGAATGTATCTTTATCATAGATCTTTATATACACTTTACACTTTTGATTCCAACCAGCAGGGGCGGTAAACCTACGCCCTCTGACGTCAAACGGTTTGGCTAAGAAGACGCGGTGACGTAACTTCCGTCAGAGATTCAACATGGAGTCCGGTCTGAAGCTGAGTTTCTGGGAGCACGGACCAAAGCCTGGACAGTTTTACTCTTTCCCGGACAACAGCAGCAGCAGCGGGCCGGTTCCAGCATGTGGGCCGGTCAGACACACACTGTGAGTCCGCTCCGTCTCTAACAACCTCCGCCCTTTCACCCGGAGCTCCGCTGTCGCTTTCGGTTTGAGCTCCGCCGCTCTGCTGTATCATCGTGGAGCTAACAGATGCTAACAGATGCTAAGCTAGCTGACGGTTTAGAGCAGGTTGAAAGTTTTTAATGATCAGAACTAACACAAACTAGTCATTTCATCGTTTAATCAATAGTTGATATCGATCACAATGATTTTCAATCTGTACACCGTGCAGTCTGTTAGCTGTTAGCTTCTAGCTTCTGTTACTGCAGCTCATAGTGATTCAAACTTTATCTGCAAATAAATCTAACATACATGAAAGATAATGTATTACATCGAACATGTTTGAATGATACATATGAAATCAGATATACATGAAATCTAACATATATGTGAAAGCATATAAAACTATTTTTGAGATTGAGTTTGTTGTCTATAAAACCCAGAATATTTCTCATGAACAAGTCTCTCCGCAGTAATCCAATGGTGACCGGGACGTCGGTGCTCGGCGTGAAGTTCACCGGTGGCGTCATGATTGCGGCAGACATGTTGGGATCCTATGGTTCTCTGGCCCGATTCAGGAACATCTCCCGCCTCATGAAGGTGACACTTGCTGCTGAATCGAATCAGCTTTAGATGTGAATCTGATAGTTGTGTCCGAACAGAGGTGAACAGCAGTTTGTGTTTCAGGTGAACAACAACACGATCCTGGGAGCTTCAGGAGACTATGCTGACTACCAGTACCTCAAACAGATCATCGAACAGATGGTGTAAGCTGCCGACAGTGTCCGCTCTTTAGTGTCCACGTTTAGTTTCCTGATGTCAGCATGTCCAACTGTGCACCCACAGGTCTCATGTCCAGAGTCCTGTGGTGTGTACATGTGCTGAATGTGGAAAAGGGACACTTTTCCTCATGTTGGGTTGACATTTCAACTTATGCCAACAATTTGCGACTGGCACCCAACAGTTCCTTTTTCCGGTACTTTACTCTTTCTGTATAACCAAAAATAATCAGATCAGGTTTTTCAAGAATTGCAAAGATTAGGATAGAATTATTCAATTATTGTTAAACTATCATAATAAGACACAATCTAAAGCTGAAATTCCCCATCATAAGATGTCATGATTAGTGATGTCATGATGATGTCATACATAGTTTAAAAGTCGCTGCATCCATTGGGACTTAATTATATTTTGATGGGAATTATGTCACTATAAAAATGACATATAATAATATATCAATCATTTATCATCACATGACCTAATGACAACATTACAATACAATTAAAATAAACATGTTGACATTGTAAAAATTTCAAACACAAATGATTTAGTCTCTGAATTACACGTGTCTGTTGTTTCTCTGAGAGACAGAAAACTCGGGCCCTCAGCTCGAGGGCCTGTGTTCACATTAATTGATGTTAAATGTCAGAAACTCTGTGCTTGGTTGTTGTGTGTAACAGGATCGACGAGGAGCTGCTGGGCGATGGTCACAGTTACAGTCCAAAGGCGGTTCACTCGTGGTTGACCAGAGTCATGTACAACCGCCGCAGCAGAATGAATCCTCTTTGGAACACTGTGGTCATTGGAGGTTTCTACAACGGAGAGAGGTGGCGACAGACTGGGGCTGTTAGTTTGTTCTCAGGAAACTAAAGAGTATGATAATTAACCTGTCGGCCATCTTTGTTCTCTCTAGTTTCCTAGGTTACGTGGACAAGCTGGGTGTGGCCTATGAGGCTCCCACAGTGGCCACAGGCTTCGGAGCGTACCTAGCTCAGGTAAGAGAGAGAAACTGATGTGAAGTGACTTCACCTCAACATCTGCAGTGCTCCTGATTTTTGTGTGTGTGTGTCAGCCTTTGATGAGGGAGGTGGTGGAGAATAAAGTGGAGATCACAAAGCAGGAGGCTCGGGAGCTGCTGGAGCGCTGCCTCAAAGTTCTTTACTACAGAGACGCTCGCTCCTACAACAGAGTAAGTTCACTTGAATACGTATATAATACATAAAAACAATCAGCGGCTGTATATAAAGATGATCACTGACTGTATATAAAGATGATCAGTGACTGTATATAAAGACCATCACTGACTGTATATAAAGACCATCACTGACTGTATATAAAGACCATCAGTGACTGTATATAAAGATGATCAGTGACTGTATATAAAGACCATCACTGACTGTATATAAAGACGATCACTGACTGTATATAAAGATGATCACTGACTGTATATAAAGATGATCACTGACTGTATATAAAGACCATCACTGACTGTATATAAAGACCATCAGTGACTGTATATAAAGACGATCACTGACTGTATATAAAGACCATCACTGACTGTATATAAAGATGATCACTGACTGTATATAAAGACGATCACTGACTGTATATCAAGACCATCAGTGACTGTATATAAAGACCATCAGTGACTGTATATAAAGACCATCACTGACTGTATATAAAGACCATCACTGACTGTATATAAAGACCATCACTGACTGTATATAAAGACCATCAGTGACTGTATATAAAGACCATCACTGACTGTATATAAAGACGATCACTGACTGTATATCAAGACCATCAGTGACTGTATATAAAGACCATCAGTGACTGTATATAAAGACCATCACTGACTGTATATAAAGACCATCACTGACTGTATATAAAGACGATCACTGACTGTATATAAAGATGATCACTGACTGTATATAAAGACCATCACTGACTGTATATAAAGACCATCACTGACTGTATATAAAGACCATCAATAACTGCTGTTATTGAATGTGATAGATAATTTTTCAAGATAAAAGTTAATTTGTTCTGTTAATTTCAGCATGAGATCGCCATAGTAACAGAAGGAGGCGTGGAGATTATTGGTCCTCTGTCGTCTGAAACCAACTGGGACATTGCTCACCTGGTCAGGTAGGTTCACAGGAGGAGGCTGTTTAATCCTTTATTTAAAAATACAAATGTTTCCTATTACTTATAAATGTGATTAAATTGATATTTTTTACAGTAGTTTGGGTTTTTTTCACTTTTATATTGTACATTAAAACATTTGTGTTTCTCGGGTGTTGGAAAAATGTATACATTATATCGCTTAGAATAATTTGTTTTTACAATTTAATTTAATATATATTTCCCTACTATTAAAACTGTCAGGATGTTAAGTCATGAAATAACTCTAATAAATAAAAAATAAATCATTCCGATGATAAATGGTTGTCACAGTCTGAATATCAAACGTCTGTTTCTCCACAGTGGGTTTGAATGAAGACGAGAAGCAACTGATGAAGACCAGATTTTTCTCTGCTCTCTGTCCCACCTGAAGTTTTGTGATGTTGGTTGTCTCTTTTGTATAATGGAAAATAAATGTCATAAATCTAAATGTGCTTTTCTTGTTTTACTTCTGAACACATAAATGTGATCACAGCTTGAAGCATTCAAACTGTGCACATCACACCATATCCTATATGATCTACAGATATATTATTCTATATTATATACATTGGAAAATATATTTATTTAAAAGTTTGATCGTGTTGGATCTCTCGAAACAGTTACAATATATTAACAATAAAGACAAGTGAAAAAAGTTGATATTCCCCGAGAGATTCAAGATAAAGTAGAAATGTGACCAAATGTATAAGAAAAGAACTTGGTCTAATAATCCATGTGTTAGTACTGCGAGTCTGTCATTGAATCACATGTAACATGTTTAATTCATGGTTACATGTTAATCCACACGGTCTGTTGCTATGCAGACTTCACAAGATTAACTCATCTGTTCTGTAACTGGGCAGACCAGCATCACGCGTCCAATCACAATAATCCCTGTCAGAAAAATACTTCTGCTCGACAAATGGAGTTTCAGCCGCTTTTGGTCTCCGGGTAAGTTTGTGACAGCGCACCAATCAGAATAGACGTCGGCTTTGTAGTCAGGCAGACATAGCAGAGTCGTCCAATCACAAAAAGACCAGAGGGGATTTTAGCAGTAGCTTGTGTCAGGTACTTTGTTTTTCTTTTTAAAATAATGACTTTAATCAGCTGATCACCATCGATCAGCTGTTTGTGTTGAAACGCGTCTGAAAACAGGTGAACATCTGTTACAGCTCATGCTAATGCTACTGCTAGGACAGAGCCAACAGCTAGGCTAGTCAACTAGCATCTCGGGTTAGCAGCTAGCTTCTAGCTTCCCGGTAAAAGGTCGAGTTAACGAGTTCTCCGGTAGAACCGGTTCTCTCCGTCTCGAACCCGCGGGCTCGTCTTCCTTTGTCGAAGCCCGCTGACGTGTCGTGGTGCCGGTGTGTGCAGCTAATGCAGCGGGCGCGTGTGGTTTGTTCGCGGGGCTCTGACATGTTGTCGTGTCGGTGTGTTCATAGTAAATGTCAGACACATGACCACCGGCGCTGGAGACACACCGGACACACACCAGCCGTCAGGCGGAACACACACCGGCCCCGCGGTCACAGCACAGCCGCTGACGCGTTCACATCTCCGGGTAACTGCAGCAGTGAGTGGAGCCGGTAGCGGGCTGTGTTCGGCTCCCCTCGAACACGCCTCCCGCCCCGCTACAAACGGGAACGTTTAACGGCACCGTGACAGCCGCCATGTGTCACTACCCGGCAGCCATAGGGCCTGTTTCGTAAACCCGCTGAACCATATGAACCATGTGAGGCTCCGGTAGATCTGCTGCTGCACCGGGACAGAGGCGGGAGAGACCCGGCGCTCAGGGTGTCTGTCTGGGGTCAACTGACACACAGAGTCCCGGTTCGTCCCCGGTTCATCTGACACACTGACCCTTCCATTCACGTGTCCACTTGAAGTGACAGATTCCTTCTGTCTTAGTAAATCTACTAAAAGAGATCACGGGCCCTTAAACTGTTCTTATACAGGAGCCCAAACAGAGAGCGGCCCCTGAATCAATCCATCTACAGAGGAGGTGACTTAGTTAGTTAGTTAGTTAGTTAGTTAGTACGCTGGGTAGTCGGTCAGTCAGTCAGTAACTAGCTGACCGACTACCTAACATACTACCCAATGTACTGACTGACTAACTTACTAACTAGTCAGTAAGTTTTAAGGTCAAGACTGTACTAACTGACCAATGTACTAACTTACTGACTATCTACCCAATGTACCGACTAACGAACTTACTAACCAACCCTCTATGTAAAGTGCCTTGAGATAATGTATATTATGATTTGGCGCGATACAAATAAAATTGAATTGAATTAGTTTGTTAGTACTTAGTTAGTCAGTCAGTTAGTTAGTTTGGTAAGTTAGTCTGTCACTTACTATGTTAGTCAGTTACTACTTTAGTTATTCAGTTAGGTAGGTAGTTAGTCAGTTACTACGTTAGTTATTCAGTTAGGTAGGTAGTTAGTCAGTTACTATGTTAGTTATTCAGTTAGGTAGGTAGTTAGTCAGTTACTATGTTAGTTGTTCAGTTAGGTAGGTAGTTAGTCAGTTACTATGTTAGTTGTTCAGTTAGGTAGTTAGTAAGTTAGTTTAAGTTACGAACTACCTTATTGAATAACTAACATAGTAACTGACAGACTAACTTACCAAACCAACTAACTTACCAACTGACTACGTAACCTACGTAAGTTAGTTAGGTCGTTAGTAAGTTAGTCTGTCTGTTACTATGTAAGTTATTCAGTTTGGTAAGTTAGTCTGTAAGTTACTACGTTAGTTATTCAGTTAGGTAGGTAGTTAGTCAGTTACTATGTTAGTTATTCAGTTAGGTAGTTAGTAATTTAGTTAGTCAGTTACTATGTTAGTTATTCAGTTAGGTAGTTAGTCAGTTAGTTAGTCAGTTACTACTTTAAACTCTTCATAGAGGTGGAGGCTCTGGGTCTGTTCAGTAACATATACCATCTATATATATATAATCTATAGATGGTATATATATATATATATATATATATATATATATATACTGTACTATTATTCTTATATACTGTCTAGCAATAACATTACCATCATATCATCAGTACTATTACCATCATATTGCCACTGCACTACTTGTCTGCCTATTCATCTTGTGTTTCTGTTTTTGTTCTTTCTACCTCAATGTTTTGTTTTGTTCTATTGTATTGTGTTTTGTTGTGTTCTGATACACGAGCTGCTATGACGACTTCATTTCCCTCCAGGGATGAATAAAGTAATCTATCTATCTATCTATATTCCATGCTGGGAATTATTGTTATATCCAGTTGACCAATCAGATTGAAACATACCAGGTGTCTCAGGATAAAAAAAATCAAATTTTATTAAGATAATACAATCTTAACAATAATTATTCATCTTAATTGATTAAACTTTAATTTGTCAACAGCCACCCATTTACATTAGAATCATATAAAAACAAATACAGTGCGAGGATCTGTCGTCTTTGAGCTCGACAGCTGTCAACGTGTCACGATAAGACTGGCCTGCAGGAAGAACTCTCTGTGTTCCACGTGTTGTTTATGTCACAGGTGCTTGTTTTTGTGTTATTGTTGAATGAGTTGAAATCAACCATCGACTCCCTCGATTGTTTGAGTCATGGATGTGGTGTCTGTTGTTCTAGATTCAAGGTTAGTTACTCCGTTTCCTGAGCTTTCAACCACGTCAGTATAAACAGGTTGGTGTTATAAATAATAGTATTTAGGAATAGTAATGTGTGTTTTTTTTTCTATCTGTCTCCAGATGTTGGTTCTCAGCATCGGTTAGTTGGTCCAGATGTCAGAGGACCAGCGGCACCAGCGGGCCGAAGCCTCCCGGCGGGGGGAGGTCGGTCTGGAGGCGGGGGAGGGTGACACAGAGCCCAGCATGTTGCAGCAGAGACTGAAAAACAACATCTCGTAAGTCAGCTCTCAGTGACTGTAAATAAAGATGGACGACCTGTCTCGGCTTTCTCCTACCGTTCAGATGTGAAGGGTTAGGAGGGGGCAAGGTTTATGAACCAGCAGCCAGGGGGCGATCCAGGTGATTTGGCTTCACTTTGGGAGCCATTATGTCATCCATCTTTATTCAATAATTCAAATACAAAACTTTAAATCAGCTCCTCAATCACAACCTTTAATCTGCTGGAGTGTGTTTGTGATAAGAAAAGATAATTAGACACCAGTAAAGTAATAATAAGTAAACATACAATCCTTATTAAATGTAAGGAGATATTTAAACTATGAATGGAATAGAAATAATATTCACAGCATATACAAATTATATACGATGAAACAGATTGCACACAGAATTTGATATCAGTTTGTGTGTGTGAGATCAGTGTGTGTGATCAGAATCAGAATACCTTTATTGTCCCACAAATGGGGAAATTACTTTGTCACAGCAGCAACAGGACAGTTGTGTTTTTTAAAAAACAATAACAATAGTGGAAAATAAACAAGATAATTTCAAGGTTAGAAAATAGAATAGAAAGAATATACTGCTATATACATATGAACATATTCAGTGTGCAATGAATTTACAAAAAGACAGTGTGGTAGTGTATTAGCTGGTGATAATGAATAATAAATATTGATATTTGGATATGGATATTTATAAAAACTGTATGCAGATGTATGCTACTGGGAGCAGTGATTGAAAAGCCTGACAGCAGCAGGGAGGAAGGACCTTCGATACCTCTCCTTCACACACTTGTGGTGTATCACTGCTGCTGAAGGAGCTGCCCAGTGCTGTGAGAGTGACCTGTAGGGGGTGGGACTCCTGCACCAGCAGCGATGACAGCTTGTGTGTGTGTGTGTGTGTGTGCGTGCAGGGTCAGTGTGTGATCAGTTTGTGGTCAGTGTGTGTGTGTGTGTGTGTGGTCAGTGTGTGTGTGTGGTCAGTGTGTGATCAGTGTGTGTGTGTGTGTGTGTGGTCAGTGTGTGATCAGTGTGTTCTCTCTCTCACAGAAAGAGCGTTCAGACCAAAGTGGATGAGATCCTGGTAAGAACCACAGCCAAAGTTCTCATGTCCTGTTGAAAGAATCGTGGACGTCCCCTCAGTGCTCAGCTGTTTTCTGTTTTTTTTCAACAGCAAGATGTCCAGCGTTTCTCTGACAACGACAAGCTGTACCTGTACCTCCAGCTGCCCTCAGGACCCAGCTCCGGAGACAAGAGGTCAGTGCTGCACAGTGTTGATCACCAAACATAGTTCCACTGGAACCCTAACCCAGAGGTGTTGAGTTGTGTTCTGTGTGTGTGTGTGTGTATGTGTAGTGTTGGTGACTCCAGCTCGTTCAACACAGCCGACCAGCTTCACACCTGTAACTGGATCCGCAGTCACCTGGAGGAGCACTCAGACACCTGCCTTCCCAAACAGGACGTCTATGAGACATACAAGTCAGAAAACACACGCCAACACACAGAGTACGTTTTCTCAAGTGGTTGTTGGGTAATGTGACCTCTGACTCCTCCCCCTCTGTTGTTCTCTAGGAGATACTGTGAGAACCTGCAGCATCGACCTCTGAGCGCCGCCAACTTCGGGAAGATCATCAGAGACATTTTCCCCAACATCAAGGCCCGACGGCTCGGGGGCAGAGGACAATCCAAATATCCTTCCACCTGCTGAAGGGGCCCAATGATGTCACAGATGCACAGTGATGTCACAGATGCACGGTGATGTCACAGACGCACAGTGATGTCACAGACATACAGTGACGTCAGACGCACAGTGATGTCACATTGATATCACAGACGCGCAGTGACGTCAGACAGACGTCAGACGCACAGTGACGTCACAGACATACAGTGATGTCACATTGATATCACAGTGATGTCACATTGATTTCATAGTGACGTCACAGACACACACAGATGTCACAGACATACAGTGATGTCACAGATGCACAGTGATGTCACAGACATACAGTGATGTCACAGATGCACAGTGATGTCACAGACATACAGTGATGTCACACTGAAATCACAGACGCACAGTGATGTCAGACTCACAGTGATATCACAGTGATGTCAGATGCACAGTGATGTCACAGTGATGTCAGACAATCAGTGATGTCACAGTGAGGATATTTAATGGGCAGGTTGAGAAGCTTCAGTGTGATTGTGACCCAGCATTAAAACAGTCAGTTAACTGTGATGAGGTCAGACTTTGTGAGGGTTGCTGGTTGAATTCCCTGACCTGCCTGGCTCATACATACTGTTACAGCGGCATCAGGAGGAAGACTGTGCTCAACATGCCTTTGCTGCCAAACCTGGATCTGAAGAATGACCCGGTACACACACACACACACACACACTGTTCCCCAAACAATATTCAGTTATAGTAACAGTGCCACCTGTTGGAGTATGGGCGAGTTGCACAATCCTTGCTGTTGTAATGATGTTTTGATATGAGAATAGTTTTCGTTAGAGTTTCAGCTGACTCCTTCCTGTTCGTCTGCAGGCGGAGCTGACGGAGCTCGTTCAGACCTACAAACAGGAAGTGACAGAGGCTGCATGTGAGCTGATCTGTGATTGGGCGCAGAAGATCCTGAAGCGTTCCTTCGACACAGTGGTGGAGGTCGCTCGTTATCTGATCCAGGAGCACATTGTAAACCCTCGCTGCAGCCAGGCGGAGTTGGTCACCTCCGCAGCGCTCGCAGGTCAGTTGGAGTCCACGTCTCATGTTTCCAGGTTGTCCATCTGTCCTGATTGCCTCCTGTATCTGTCCGTCCGCAGGAGGTCCAGCCAAACCACATAAGGTCATCAAGAAAGCTCTGGTTGTTTCTAAAGCTGAGTCAGACGGAGTTGCAGATCAGAAGGTGCTCACACGTGTTTCGGGTTAGTCACTGTTCAGTCGTTGTCTCTGCTGCTCACCACTTCCTGTCTGAATGCAGAAGGAGCCTGGAGAATTGTCCTCACTGAAGCTGCCGTCTGGAGACAAATCAGCCACCACCAAGCCCTCCTCCCTGGACACTCCGCCTCCTCCTTCTTCCTCCTCCTCTTCCTGTCTGCGCCCTGCGGTAAGTTAACACCTCCTTGTACCTGCACCTCTGTCCGACCATTTGTCTTTTCATTATTGATCAATAAACAATCAATAGATGAAGTTAACTGATTGATTGATTTTGCAGGTGGAGGCGTTCATGAAGCAGTTACCCAGAATCCTCCCCCGTAGCTCAATCCCTGATAAAACCCAGCTCTCTGTCCGCTCGTCTCCGCCCTCTCTGGCGCCAAAAGACGCCTCGGGAGTTGGAGGAGCATCTGGACCTGGAGGCCCGGCTGCTGCCGCTGCTGCCAGCGGTGGTGGAGTTAAGGTCATTGCCATGGCAACAGGTGGCCCTGTTCCGGTGATGATCTTGCCTCAGGGCTGCCTGTCCTATGAAAGAGAGAAGGTCGCCCCACCCCCAACACCTCCACTTCCTCCACAGAACCCCCTAGCAGCCCCAACCTCTGTGGTCCAGAAAGCTCGAGGGAATGTCACCAAGCGCCCCCTGGAGGTGGTGATGTCAGCTGGTGCATCAGGCGTCTGTGGTGGCTCTGCTGCCAACGCTCATCCAGTGAAACGGAAACGTGGCCGACCAAGAAAACCTCGGCCTGAGGACACGCTGCTTGCTCTTCCTCCTCCAACTTCTGCTGCTCTTCCTCCTCAGCCCCCACCCTCTGCCCCTCCCTCCCACCCTCCTATCATCACCTCCCTGACCGGTGGCGTCATCCAGAAAGCATGCTCTTCCTCTTCTTCCTCGCAGCCAGTATTAGGGCTGGTGATCCAGGATCAGCCTGGCCTTGTTGTGAGTCAGCTGCCGGCGGTGTCAGAGCACCGTGGCGTGGTGGTACAGTGTCAGCCGGGTGGGGTGTCTGAGCCAGAACGCCACAGTCGACCGCTGCTGCTGCTCCAGACTCCAGGGAACCCTAGCTGGGAGCTGGCAGCATCAGGACGTACACCGATGGTGGAGGTGATCCAGAAAGCTCCAAGACCAAGCAATAACAACAGCAGTGCCCTCGCTCCTCTCCCTGCAGCCCACCTTCCCCCTCCCCTTCCCATGCCCATGCTACACGAGGAGCGGGGGGAGGTGGAAATAATGTTGACGCCGGTGGAGCTGCACGTCAACCCGCCGTTGCCTCTCCACAGCTCTTCCTCCTCTGCGGCTCCCGCCTCCTCACCGTCTATCTCCTCCTCCATGGGGGGGAGGGGCCAGGAGGAGGAAGGGGTGCGACGAGAGACCAGCACCTCCTCAAAGAGAGAGGGACATTAGACCCTCCCTCTTTTCTTTTTATCAGCTCTCACTACGCTTTACCTCACCTGCAACTTTGCCGTGCCCCCTGACCTCTCCTCTTCCTTATTGGTGGAAATCCCAGATTGGTGACAGCAGAGAGCCAATGAGGATAGATGAAGCCAAACCCTCGACACACTTTGTTTTCATTGCACTGTAAACATATGCTGTTAGAAACCTGTGATACTGCGTGTGTGTGTGTGTGTGTGTGTGTGTGTGTGTGTGTGTGTGTGTGTGTGTGTGTGTGTCTTTGTGAGTGTGAGTGTGTGTGTGTGTGTGTGTGTGAGTCTGTGTGTGAGTCTGTGTGTGTGTTTGTGAGTGTGAGTGTGAGTGTGTGTGTGTGTGTGTGTGTGTGTGTGTGTGTGTGTTCGTCCTCCCTGCCTCCTTATCCTCATTCTCTAAACTTCCTGTTTAAGGCCGTCTGCTGCTTCAGATCAATGGATTTATAGAACAGAAGAGACGTGTGTTCAGTATTGGATCCGACTGTAGGTGGCGTCGGTGTCGTGCAGTAGTAACTACGGGTTAGAGCCTGTTCAGGGTTCTTTGTGGTGAAAGAAATGAAATGGATCTTCAGCTCAGTTCATTTGATGTTCTCAGCTGCAGAGTTTGTCTAATGTCTCCAAGTTCAGGGCAATAAAACGTGTTCGTACACGTATAGTGAGTGGATAGACATTGCGGGACGTGAGGACGAGAAGAAGTGAGAACATGATGATGAGGGGTGAGAGGATGAAAAACGTGCAGCAACAGAAAAGTTGGAGGTTTGACTTAATGCGACTCAAGCTCAACTATGAATCAGGTGTGTGGGGGGGGTTTAATTTCATAAAATTTGAATCGGTTCAATGAAATAATTTATTTTAAATATATTTAAAACAAAAGGTTGCCACGTTTGTCATTAATGTGGAGGCGTGTTTTACCGACTCATCTGTGATTGGTTGGGCTAAGAATCATTTAAATCAGATTTTCTTTAATTCATTATTTAAAATTTCGGGTTCTCAGATATAAGTTTTGAAGTTTATTGGATCTAAACTGGGTATTTTAGTTTTCTGTTTAATGACTTGTTCTTCAACGTTTTGTTAATCTTTTACATTTTTTATGATTTCCAACAGTTGAGCGAATTAATAGATTAAGTCCGAAACAACAAAGGAATACTTGGAAGATCAGAGCGAGACTTGACGCCAAATATTTAACGTCAAACAATGTTCAAGACATTAGCACTTCATTTACGACACTCCTCCAGCAGAGGTCGCTGTGATGCAGTGGAACACTGTTCACATGCTCATCTTCCGCAGGACAGCGATGGAAAAACCTCTGAACTCAAACCAGTGTTAGAAATAAATTGTTCTTTTTATCAAAAAACACGATGTAATGAAATCGTACTTTTACTCCAGAAACTTTTTTCAGTTTAAAATTATTTCTTTAAAAACTTAAACAGACTTAAAATTGATCGATAGATTATCAGAAAATTAACATTTGACAAAAACATGTTTATTTTGGAGCAAAGTTCTAAGAATTTGAACATGAACATTGAATAAATTAATCATTGTTATTGTTTATTACAGATTCATATTGATCTCAGTAGTTTATTATTCTGATAAATCAAAAGTTAGATTTTTAAGAAAATGGTGAAAAACAAATTCATCATTTATATCATTATTTTATCTTTTTCTGTTTTTGTATTTTCAAATCTGTCTCCAGTTAATTAATCGATCGTTTCAATTCTGAACAAAAAGCAGGATCTTAAAATTAAAGTGAATTTCAGAATAAAATCATGCGTTGATTTAGAAAACAAACATGTTCCTGCTCTTCCTCTTCTCTGGAGTCAGAGGAGTTTGTTTCGTACTATGATGTTTGTTCTTAACGTTGCAAAACCGCCAATCTTCAGTGCTCGCCATCTCTGCACTCTTCTCGTCCTGTAAACAAAACAAAGAACAAAATGTTTTGGTTAGCGTTCGCAAATCGAGGTGTTATTACAGCTGCTGTGTGTGTGTGTGTGTGTGTGTTTCCCTCTGTCCTGTGACGTTGAGAGCTTCAGGTCAGTTCAAGTGAAAAGACTTAAAATCCTTGTTGCATGATGTGAAAATGAGTTTTAGTGCCATGTCCCACCAATAATTTATGACAAAAATGAAAGAGTTGAACAGGAAGTGATTACGGTTCTCCACCAGGTGGAAAACTTCTGAGTTTGTCTTTGAGCCTCAAACTGAACTGAGGAAAGTTGCACTGTGAAAACAAGAGAAAGTCATGATGCTCTCATGAGCAGCAGCCTCTTTATTTTATGTTAAACAAAAAAAAAGTTTGAATAAAGAGGAAAATACTTCCTGTCATTTGAAAGTTCAGTAACTGGACAACAGACGTGAACTCCGTCACTTGATTCTGACTCATGGTTGTAAAAAAGGATGATGACATGTTTCCACTTCCTCCAGAAAAGAAGCAAAAATATCTTAGATACTAACACTGCCATCTTGTGGTGATTACATAATTTACAGTCAGTCTGAGTAGTTGTAATCATGGAGTGGAGACGTGGTTTCGAGGGCATACATACACGCTTTCAACCAATCAGGAGTCAGTCTCAGCTGTCAATCGAAACGTCTTGGTCTGTTTTTATATCATCAAAAGATTAATTTAAACCAAACTGATCAGAAACATCTGCTAACATGGAGGAGGTATATGACCTTTACTGCAGCCAGCCACCAGGGGGGGAATACAGATGATTTGGCTTCACTTTTTTAAAAGCAGTCATGTCAGCCATCTTTGCAGATTGTGGTTTTGCCCTAAAACCTTCTGTGTGTAAGATTTAGTGACATCCAGTGGTGAAGTTGCAAAGTGCAACCAGACTGTTTCTTGAAGTATGAAGTGTTTGTTGGAATCGTTCACTGTGGAGCCATGGAGCTCAAAAAAGAAACGGGTCAGATAATCAATAATCAAAGATCAAAGGATCGGGATTCGGGTATCGGAGCGTTGACCTCAAAGGATCAGACTCAACCGCACAACATTCTTTGATGTCACTTCCTGTAATGCATCATTTTAAATTCATATTTTTGTTGTTATAATATGATTTATTTGTATTAAGATTTTGTTTAAGTTAAAGGTATGTTCACCTTAACTTCAAGAGCCACCAAAGGTTTTATACTGAAATTATTTTTATTGAGTTTCCTGTGACGAAAGACAGAATTTATTCAAAACTTGACGGAAAGTTTAAACGAGATCAGATCCATTATGATCTTTGTGTTTAAATGTGAAAGTTCGTTTACACTTCTGGTTCTCAGATGGTCGCTCTTATAGGTTGCTAGTCAGGCATGTGACAGTCATCAAGGTTTTACTTTATCAAGTTCCTTTTGTTTGTTTTGTTTGTTTTTTCAAACCATGTGACCTGAACGACCCTGAGGTGACGTTAACGCGTGAACGAGCTGGCGTTAGGAGAGAGGAAGGTTTTCAGAAATGAAATTTAATCTAAAGACACTTGTAATACATTTTTCCACAGAAGAAAAAGGAGTCAATGAAGGTGAATCTATGGTTTAAGTGACGATGACATGGCGTCTGTGGGGATGAGCTGATCCTGGTCTAACGAAAGAGTCAGAGTTTTATTATGAAATTATTTTCTTGAACTCATTGTAATTCATTTAAAATATAAATTTATGTGAACAGCAGAGGGAGCACTTTGTTTTTGTTTCCCTGAGCAACGCTGTCTCTTAATTGAGATACGTTTAACATTGTTACATTTGGAAGTGATAAGGTTGTGACGTCAATTGCTCGAAGCTTCATAAATTTCAATCATCAGTGTTTTCACTAAAGTTTGTTTTTCTTTCTGTTGTTTTCACTTCCTGTTGTTGTCTCTTCACAGTTGTACAGTTTGTCGATATGCAAATCCTATTATGACGATGGTGTTGCATGGTTTCTGTGACTGTTTGTCAGGTTTTGTATTTTTATTGTTTAAAAATGTCTGTTTTTAACCAGCTGGCTTTTTTTTGCACTTTATCCCTGAAATGAAAGATTGATTGAAGGTCAAAGGTCAACATTGGTCCACATGTGAAAATAAAATGAACTTTCGCTCATTTGTTCTTTGATGTGGAAACAACGACAATCTCTTTCACTTTTCTGTCGCCTCCTCTCTCCACCACCAGGAGGTGCTCTGCTCAGACTCTGCTGTGTCCAACAACCAGAAACGGTGCAATCCTGACTTCAAAATAAAGGCCTGGTGCTAATAATTGAAGGGGAACAGCAAAGAGGAATTATATGTGATAAACAGCTGAGCTCTAATTCATTTATAGTCTGTGAGGCTCCGTTTGATCATTTCAATAAAAGCAGATCACATAGACTGATTATTATCAATCAATTATTTTCATGATTAATCCGTTTTTCTGTGACAAAGTTACCAAGATCAATCAGATTATTTTAATTTGAAATCGAATAAAATAGAAACGTGTTATTGATCAGATGATTGATCAGTGAATCAGCTTCAGTCAGCTGTGTGAGATCAAAGTCATTCACATGATGAATCATTTCAAAATAAATCATCCTTCTGTTGTTTTATTTTGTAAATTTAACCAGAAGTTCGGGCGTTTCCGACTGGTGCTGCCTTGACGGATGTTGCGTCACTGAGGTTTTAAAGTCGAGTCGAGCCGAGCCGAGTCGGACCAGATGGATCCCGAAGGCCCGGATTAGACCCGGATTAGACCCGGACTAACATTGGATTAGACTCGGACTAACGCTGGATCAAAGACCCGGAGTCCCGGGACGAAAGGCGGGCTAAAGCCGTGTGTGAGAGCGTTTCCCCGGGGTGAGGACGCGTCAGTAACCGGGTAAGAGTTCGGCTCCTCTCGGTTCGATTGGTTGTGACCCGGATGTTTCGGAGCTGACACCCAGGGCCGGGGGCCTTCAACAGCCCGGCTCTGAGCCCCCTGCCCCGGACTGTTTTTATCAGGAGGGAGCGGCTCCTCCCGGTCCTCCTCTTCCTCCTCCTCTTCCGCTTCTTCCTCTTCATCCTCCTCTTCTTCTTTCTCTTGTTCTTCCTCCTCTTCATCGTCTTCATCCTCCTCTTCTTCTTTCTCTTGCTCTTCCTATTCCTCCTCTTCATCGTCTTCATCCTCCTCTTCTTCTTTCTCTTGCTCTTCCTATTCCTCCTCTTCATCTTCTTCATCCTCCGCCTCCCCTTCACCCTCTTCACTTGCTCTTCCCCTTTCTCCTCTTCATCTTCTTCTTCCTCTTCCTCCTCCTCTTTCTTTTCATCTTCCTCCCCTCCTCTACCTCTTCCCTCGTCCTCCTCACCTCTGCTACTTTTTCATGTAAAACTAAGTCTTCGTGATGAACTTGTAACATGTTAATAACATGTTAATAACATCTTTAAAACATGTTAATAACATCTTTATAATAACATGTTAATAAATTGTTATTAACATGCTATTATAAAGATGTTATTAACATGTTTTAAATATGTTATTATAAAGATGTTATTAACATGTTAATAACATGCTATTATAAAGATGTTATTAACATGTTTTAAATATGTTATTATAAAGATGTTATTAACATGTTAATAACATCTTTATAATAACATGTTAATAACATATTTAAAACATGTTAATAACATGTTAATAACATTTAAAACATGTTAATAACATCTTTATAATAACATGGTATTAACATGTTAATAACATCTTTATAATAACATATTTAAAACATGTTAATAACATCTTTATAATAGCATGTTAATAACATGTTAATAACATCTTTAAAACATGTTAATAACATCTTTATAATAACATGTTAATAACATGTTATTATAAAGATGTTATTAACATGTTTTAAATATGTTATTATAAAGATGTTATTAACATGTTTTAAATATGTTATTATAAAGATGTTATTAACATGTTAATAACATCTTTATAATAACATGTTAATAACATATTTAAAACATGTTAATAACATGTTAATAACATTTAAAACATGTTAATAACATCTTTATAATAACATATTTAAAACATGTTAATAACATCTTTATAATAACATATTTAAAACATGTTAATAACATCTTTATAATAACATGTTAATAACATCTTTATAATAACATCTTTATAATAACATGTTAATAACATCTTTATAATAACATATTTAAAACATGTTAATAACATCTTTATTTTAACATCTTTAAAACATGTTAACATCTTTATAATAAAATCTTTAAAACATGTTAATAACATCTTTATAATAACATGTTAATAACATGTTAATAACATCTTTATAATAACATGTTAATAACATCTTTATAATAACATCTTTAAAACATGTAAATAACATCTTTAGTACATCTGAACCTGATCTGAACCTGAATCTGAATCTGATTTGAACCTGAATCTGATTTGAACCTGATTTGAACCTGATCTGAACCTGAATCTGATTTGAACCTGAGTCTGATCTGAACCTGATCTGAACCTGAATCTGAACCTGATTTGAACCTGATCTGAACCTGAATCTGATCTGAATCTGATCTGAACCTGATTTGAACCTGATCTGAACCTGAATCTGATCTGAATCTGATCTGAACCTGAACCTGATCTGAACCTGATCTGAACCTGAATCTGAACCTGATCTGAGCCTGATCTGAACCTGATCTGAACCTGAATCTGAACCTGATCTGAGCCTGATCTGAACCTGATCTGAACCTGAATCTGAGCCTGATCTGAACCTGATCTGAACCTGATCTGAACCTGGCCTGAACCTGACAGTGTCAGTGATAAATCCAGACTTCACCTCCAGTGTGAATATTGTCGTCTGTGTGTGTGAAGTCGACCTCCACCCAGGCCTCGACGTTCTAGAACCTCCACATCTGGAATCCTTCTCTCTCACACATGACTGCTGTGATGACATCACACTCAGCTGTGTGCGATAAGCATGTTCCAGTGATGATGTCATCAAGAGTGTACCATTAGCATCTCATGTTTCTCGTATCTCCACAGAGGCTGTGTTAGCCTAGCTTAGCGTTCATTCAGTCAGAAGAGCATTGTCATGGAGTCAGTGTCGAGGTCAGTGATGAAGATGACTTTACATAACACACAAACACACTAACTGAGACGTGGGCGCCAGACAAATCTGAAACCATCAACTAATCAATCGATCAACTGATCAGTTTCATGTTATCGTCATGTTTCTTCAATGGAGACAGTTCAACGTGTTGTTTCCAGACGGAGATTGTAGCAGTAAGGAGAAAACTAAAAAGCAGAATTGCCCTTTACACCTCAAAAGGAAAAGGGGGGGCGAGGGAGATGATGAGTTGGACACACCTGTGAGCCAAGAAAGAGAAGGAAAATCAAACAAAGGCAGGAAGACAACTGAGGAGCGAGAGTAACTGCAGGAAGGAGATAACAAAACTAACCTGCTTGGATTTGGACCATGATCCCCCTGGTTGAACCATATAAGCTAGGTCTCCATACTGAAACTCTCCTGATTCCCTTTGCCTCTAGTCAATTCACCCCTCATCCTCCCTCTCCCTCAAAACATGTCCCTCACTTTTCATTTTCATTGGACCCTAACTCTCCTCTCCAACACCCCCCCCCCCCCCCCCCACACACACACACACACACACACACACACACCCCTCTCTACTGATCGCATTATGAACTGAATGGAATATAATATCACCATTCTCTCAATGAACTCTAATGACCACTTATATCATTTGTGTCTTTAATGGACAGATCATTTTCTTATTTGAAAATGAATTTGTTTTCTGTTGATTACTTGATATTTTGGTGAATATAAGTTCTTGATGTTTGTTTATTAATCATGTGTCTTTGATTTTTTTTTTTGATTTGAATAATTGATTGAATATATATTAATGGAACTTATTGATTGTGATTTATTTTCTTTTGATGCCTTTTGTCGCTGGGTTAACAAGCTATCTGGGTTAGCTCTCTTACCGTGAAATAGGTTCATAAATTAGCAGGTGAAGTAGCCCTGTCTGGCGCCCAACTCTTTTTTTGGGGGATAATTTAGAAAAAACCTATTCTACAAGATGACATCATCATGTGTGTTGTAACACGTTAATTTAACTGTTTGCATGTATGTTCATGGTGTAATGTGGCACACTGCTCCAGTCTTTATGCTAAGCTAGGCTAACCAGGTTATATAGCTGACTGGTCCGGTATGTGCTCCTGACCTCCAGGGGGCGCTGCAGTTGGAGAAAGGAACATCAGATCAGCTGCAGTAAACAGATTTTGTTCTTTCTCCTGTCAGGTACGCTCTTCCAAAATGGACGACGCTGATGTCTCTGTGTCGCCTGCTCTGAGCCAGCTCCACCTTAGCCCTTCCCACTCAGCCCTGCCCCCTCCTCCAGCCTCCTCCTCCCCCACCACCTTCTCATGCCCCTCCTCCCCCTCCAGTGCCTCCTCTTCCTTTTCTTCCTCATCTTCGACCTCCTGCTCTGAGAGCTCTTCTGATTGCCCCAACCACCATCATCATCATCATCATCATCATCATCACCGTCACCCCCGCCCTCAGCTGCAGCTACCCCCGCCCTCCCACAGCGAACAGCCGTCCTCACCCAGTGCCAGCCCCCGTAGCTCCAGCCCCAGCGGGAGTATCGGCAGCACCGGCAGCCTCGGAAGCAGCAGCAGTGCCAGCGAGGGCATCGGTAGCAGCAGCGTTTCGAGTGGCGGCGATCTGCGAGGTCCTAGTCCGCCGCTGGATGTCATCTCAGAGGACGCCATGGAGATGGACCTCGAAGGCGACCAAGGTAACGAGGAGAGAGAAAAAAGAACAGAATTAATTCAGGATGTGATGAAGATTAGTTCAGTTTCAGTTGGACCCTGTGATAATCTGAACAAGATAAATCCATTTGTTGATTCAAAATAAGAGAATGGGATATTTTACTGGAAGAGTTCAGATTAATTATTTGCCATTTTTAGAAAAAAGTTCAAATCTACAGTTTTTATCATAAATATAAAAAAAACAATCAAACAAACTTTACATTTGTCTTCAAAAACACAAATTATATTTGATGATTTGCATAGAGAGCAGGAAGTGACATTTGGGCTCATGATCACAGGAGAAATGTTCAGGTTACGTTCTAACGTCAGGTGAGAAGTGATGTCACCAAATATCAAAGATGTGACAGCATCCACCACCATGATTCTCAGTTCAAATCTGAGTGTGATCGTGTGAATGATGGTGAATTAAAACGGAGTATTTGTCAGTTAGGAGTGAATAAAATCATGTCTCATGTAGCGCAACCTCTTCTTCTTCTCTGTGTCCAGTGATCAACCCTGAAGTCGCTCTGAAAGCTTGTCAGGAAGTTCTTCTCAAAGTCCAGCTGCAGAACAGAGACATGCCTGAACAGCAGCAGCAGCACACAGACTCGTCGGAGCGCTGTGCTCCTCAGTACTTGAGTCGCATGAGTCCAGACACCAGCTCCATCAAAGAGGAAGAAGAGGAGGAGGAGAAACAAGGTGGAACGTCCCAACAAGACCTGTGTCCTTCAGCCCGACCGCAGTCCTCTCCACTGCCACCGGGGGTGTCACCATCATCGAAACAGTCGTGGCTGCTGCGTCTCTTTGAGTCCAAGCTGTTTGACGTTTCCATGGCGATCTCCTACTTGTACAAGTCAAAGGAGCCTGGGGTGCAGGCGTACATCGGGAACCGACTCTTCAGCTTCCCTGACGCTGAGGTGGACGTCTACCTGCCGCAGCTTCTCAACATGTATGTGCACATGGACACGGAAGTGGGAGACGCCATCAGACCGTACCTGGTGAGTCCTCCGCAGAGTTTATTGGTTTCTGATCGGTTTAACATCAATTTATTTGATAAGATTTCTAACGAAGCTGATTAGTAATGAAAACAAGCTAGTGTTAGAATGTTCACAGCTACAGAGAAAACTCATTGTGATGTCACATGATACCAGGAACAGTTATGCAGACTGGCCACTAGTGGCTAGTTTTGCACGCCCCCTAAGCTGTTGACCTATCACAACAGAGGTGGCTTTATGTTAAAGGGCCAGGGGCTGAAATCAAGAGTTTCAGATGAAGTACGACTTTGTTGTTTGTGAACAACATATGATTGAAACTAGTTTTGTGAAAACGTTGTTGAGGAGTTGAAACTGTGATGTTCTGTGTGTTTTGATGTTTTGTCTCAGATCCATCGCTGCAGAGAAAGCATCACCTTCTCGCTGCTGTCGGCATGGCTGCTCGGGGCCTACTCCTCAGACATGCACATCTCCACCCAGCGTCACTCCAGAGGCACCAAACTCCGAAAACTCATCCTGTCCGATGAACTCAAGCCATCTGCTCTGACACCTGTCACTTCCAGACCAACTTCAGCTTCTGTCTCTGAAAGCCCAATGTCATCTCCGTCCCACCGCCGCTGTCACCGCAGGCACAACAGCAGCAACGTGGAGGCCTCCGCTGCCACCTTGCCAAACAACCCCACATCGGGGGAGTGTGAGGTCTTTGTTTCTCCATCTAGAAGGACCCACCAGAGATCCAAGTCAGACGCCACCACGGCGAGCAGCGGGCCTGGCACTGGCCTCCGACGAACGGGAAGTAACCCGAAGGTGGAGTCGGTTCATGAGGAGGTGAGATTCACTTTTTTCGTTTTTTTTATTTAATGGAGGAGGGAGGAGTTCAGTCTCTAAGGCTACATCCATACGAGTACTTCTTCATTTGAAAACTCATCATCTGACGTCCACACGACTCCGGAGTTTAGGATAAAACAGAGAAGTTTGTAAACGCTGCTGGTTCATTTTCAGTTTGAAAACTCCGCCAGTTTTATTCTGGATGAACAGAAACTGAGAAGTTTGGAAATGATGACGCTCACAGCTGCTTGCTGATTGGTTCTTTTCAGTCATGACGTAACCTTCTCTGATTGGTCTCCTGTCACATGACCTCCTTCCAGAATAGAACAACCGGCATCAGCCTCAGCTACCAGAACACAACATGGAGGAGCAAAGTGTTACTAACAGCTGCTGTTCAGGTCAATTCTGGATAACAACCAAGTGCTTCCTGTTTACAGCACGTGTGTGAGTGGTCATGTGATCTGTTTGAGTCATGTGATCTCGCCGTCCACGTGTTCAGTTTCCTTCAGGTCATTTCTGGAATTTGCATGCGTGTGTGTGTGCGCGCATATTTTGGCCGGTCCTCACTTTCTGACCCACCTTTAATGGCCTGTTTGGGGTTAAGACTTGGTTTAAGGCTTTGAATTAGGTTTAGGTTATGTTAGGAGTTAGGGGGTTAGGGGCTAGGAGTTAGGGGCTAGGGGTTAGGGAATGCAGTATGCCAATAAATGACCTCACTAAGATAGAAGTACCAACATGTTTGTGCGTGTGTGATTTAAACCATATGCTGCTGAAACACGTGTGAACCAGCAGCTTGGTCATGTGACCAAGAGAGAAAATGAGCCTGGTTCTGATCTGATCACATGACTTGTTTCTTTTCTGGGCGGAGTTTTGCTGATACACAGTGATCAATAATCAATAAGACAAATCTTGACATAACTGCTGGTCTGCCTCAGCCCGAGCGTCTCCGTCCTCAGCGGGAGTTCGTCAAGTCTCTGCTCTGCATTGGGAAGCGTTTGGCGACGTTGCCGACCAAAGAGCAGAAGACGCAGCGGCTGATCTCAGAGCTGTCGCTGCTCAACCACAAGCTACCGGCCCGAGTGTGGCTGCCCACTGCCGAGCACCAGCACCACGTCTGCAGGATCCCGCACACGCAGGCTGTCGTCCTGAACTCTAAAGACAAGGTAACGTCAAAGCCTCACCTGCAGGAGGCGTTCAGGAGAAACCGGTTCAGATTAATGATTCATCTAAAATGTGGCATCCCGCTCCTCAGGCGCCGTACATCATCTACGTGGAGGTTTTGGAGTGCGAAAGCTTCGAGACGTCTCTCATTCCCATTCGGATTCCGGAGACCAGGATCCGTTCAGCTCGTTCTGCAGAAAACCTGGACTGTGGCAGCGTCATGGCGACCATGGCTAACGGGATGACATCAGAGCACAGGGCGGGAAGTTTCTCCACCGTCCCAAACTACGACAATGACGACGAAGCGTGGGCCACTGACGACATTGGACAGCTGCAGGTGGAGGTGAGAGGAGGGCGGGGCTTACATCGAACATCAGCTGAAAAGGACATGTTGCCTAGCAACAGTGTTCTCATGACTGTGTGTGTGTGTGTGTGTGTGTGTGTGTGTGTGTGTGTTGCAGGCTGAGGCTCAGACCAGCAGCAGTGACAACATCAGTCAGTTTTCAGTCGACAGCATCACAAGTCTGGAGAATAAAGAGCCAGTGTTCATAGCTGCTGGAGACATTAGGTACACACACATGAACATGTGAACACACACACACACACACACACACACACACACACACCAGCTGACCACCGTCTCTGTCGCTGTATAGACGCCGTCTGTCCGAGAACCTCGCTCACACTCCAACTACGTTCAGGCGAGACCCTGAGGACCCGTCAGCAGTCGCCCTCAAAGAACCCTGGGAGGAGAAAGTCAGGTGAGGTCATCAACAACTTTAACTTAAGTAAATGTTCTAGAAACGTTTGTCAGCAGCTGCACTAACACTGTGTGTTTGTGTTTGTGTGTTTACATCAACAGGCGAATCAGAGAAGCTTCTCCATACGGTCACATGACTAACTGGAGGTTACTGTCAGTCATCGTGAAGTGTGGAGACGACCTGAGGCAGGAGCTGCTGGCCTATCAGGTTCTCCGACAGCTGCAGGTACAAACTCACCTGAATGCAACTTCAAGCACTGAACCACACAAAATCAGAAAAACACAAAATCTATTTTACACGTTCAACCTGAGCTGTTTTAACACCACGTAACACGTAACATGCAACATGCAGTACAGTGCCTCTGCCAGAGACGTGTTGACAGTGGCGTGTGTGTTGTGTGTCCTCAGTCGATCTGGCAGCAGGAGCGAGTTCCTCTGTGGATCAAACCGTATAAGATCCTGGTGATGTCATCAGACAGCGGAATGATCGAGCCCGTCCTCAATGCCGTCTCTCTGCACCAGGTGAGTAACTGATGCTGTCGTTACTATGGAAACAGATATATTTTATCTGCAGCTTAAAGGTACAGTGTGTAGAATTTAGTGACATCTAGTGGTGAAGTGTCATGTTGCAGCTGAAAACAAAAAGTTCTGATCGGTTCAACAGAATCATTGTTGATGATGAAACATTAAAGATGATGTCATTGTGTATTCTTCAGGTGCGTAAACAGAGTCAGCTGTTGCTGCTCGACTATTTCCTGCAGGAACACGGCAGCTTCACCACCGAGGCCTTCCTGTCCGCGCAGAGGAACTTTGTCCAGAGCTGCGCTGGATACAGTCTCATCTGTTACCTGCTGCAGGTCAAAGACAGGTGAGACAAGCCTGTGTGCTAAACTAGGCTAACATCCGGTCTCTGAACTAAGCTACGCTAGCATTAAGTCTTTAGGCTAACACCTGGTCTTTGTGCTAAGCTAGGCTTACATTTAGTCATTAGGCTAACATCCGGTCTTTGTGTTTAGCTAGGCTAACATCCAGTCTTTGTGCTAACTTAAGCTAACATCTGGTCCTTGTGCTAAGCTAGGCTAGCATCCAGTCTTTGTGCTATGTTAAGCTAACATCTGGTCCTTGTGCTAAGCTAGGCTAACGTCTCGTCTTTGTGCTGAGCGAGGATAACGTCCAGCCTGTGTGCTAAGCTAGGCTAACATAGCTGTGTGTTCTATGCAGACATAACGGGAACATCCTGCTGGACTCTGAAGGTCACATCATCCACATCGACTTTGGTTTCATCCTCTCCAGTTCTCCTCGTAACCTCGGCTTCGAGACGTCCGCCTTCAAACTCACATCAGAGTTCGTGGACGTGAGTAAAATCATATTTGTTTCTTAAAGGAACTGAACTGTGGCCAACGATGGTTTTTCGTGTTTTTTCGTGAGGTGAACGTGTTTATGTTGCAGGTGATGGGCGGTTTGGACGGAGACATGTTCATCTATTACAAGATGTTGATGCTCCAGGGTCTGATCGCTGCCAGGAAGCATATGGAGAAGGTTCTGCAGATCGTGGAGATCATGCAACAAGGTGACGTTCACACGAACCAATCAGGAGCCGTCTTCATGTTCAGAATTAAAAACCTGCGAAGCAGCTGATTCACAATAAGAATCAGATTCAGAAAATAAGAGAAATGAAAGAAATCATTGAATGAAAGAAACAGTTGAATCTTTTTAGTTTTGCTCTTTATACATTAAAATAATAATAATTCTGTTGGTTCTGTTGAGGTTGTGTTTTATTGTATTTTCACAGATGTTTTCTCTTCTAATCTCTGCTTTCTTCATTAACCACAGTATTTTCATTTATTTAGAGCAATAACTGAAAATTACTTTTTTCTTCAACATGGTCTAAATACTCGTAATGAATTTGTGTTGGTTCAGATTAATTTACTTTTCTTTAACAATCATAATTATAATTCTTTCCCTCCAGGTTCCCATCTTCCATGTTTCCATGGCTCCAGCACCATCCGTGGTCTGAAGGAGCGTTTCCACATGTCTCTGACCGAGGAACAACTGCAGCTCCTGGTGGAGCAGCTGGTCGACGGATCCATGCGCTCCATCACCACCAAACTCTACGACTCCTTCCAGTATGTCACCAATGGCATCATGTGACCAGAGGGGGCGCCGTTGTGACATCATCAAATCTTTTCTGACTGAATCTAAAACATTTTCAAAGAGTCTGAGACAGAAGTGAATCGAGACCTGAGGGACGTGATGTTTACCTCGTCTGTTACAAGATGGATCTTCAGTGGCGCTCGCTGAGACAAATTAACGACGTGAAGCCCGGCGAGGGAGGAGAGGAAACTCTGTAGGTGAGAAGGTAAACTGCTGGTGAAGAGCAGAAATTATCATCTGATAACCGATAAAATCATTTCGTCATTTATCGAGCTCAACAGTATCACAGATTTTTATTTCTGGCAGCTGATTCGACGACTACGTTTTATTTTTATTTGTTTAACTTTTTTGAACATTTCTTATTAATAATTAGATTTTTATCTTGTGATGAGTAACTGAATCTTTTCTGCTGAATCTGCAAAAAGATTCATGACCAAAGAACGTTTTTTCAGATTCATGGGAAACGTTTTTTTCCTGGTTGATTTCAGATCCTAATATTTCATTGTTAAGTACTCAGAAACTGAAAGTAATTTAAGTTTGATCGTCTCCTGCTTCATGTCAAGAAAATCTGAATCAAACTGATGAAGCTCAACAGGAGCTTTCGTTTCCTCTGATCAGTTTTCTGAATAAAACACAAACTGGTTTAGAAAGAAAGAAAAGAGGCAGAAATCGTCTCGTCTCGAATTTAGTTTGAAATAAGTCTGAGACCAGATTTCATCATTTTTATTTAAACTCTGTTCTTGAATCAGATCAGCTCATTAGCTCTTTGACACAACTGTTATTATCCTCAAAGGTAAAATCATTTGTTAATTGACAGAAAAGTCCAATATTAACCAGCCAAGCTGTGAAAAGTTTCAAAGTGTCATCAGAGTACCAGGGGTGCGAGAGAGCGCTCTGACAGAACATCTATTTTTGGTACGAGAAAAGTATTTTTGGCAGAAGTCAAATCTAAATATCAGCAGCGTTTGATTAAATGAGATTTGTTGATGCGGTGTCACTGCTGCATTGATTGTTTTATTTCAAGTTCATCAAATTCTGGTTTAGTTAAAGGTCCGAGTTGAATTTCATAAAACAAAGATTTGTCTTGTTTTAAATGACATTATGACACTAATGAGAGAGTTGAATGAATTCTACAGTTTCATATTAATTATCGTTTTATTTACTTGAATAGTTTCATATTCAGTTTGAACCAAAACATAAAGAAACAGTTGAACTGATAATCACAGAACGAGAGATGAACTCTACTTCTGTTTGGCAGAAAATCTATTTTTCCTCCAATGATCAATAACGATCAGTTTCCTTAATATGTGAATGTTTTTTAAATTGTTCATCAAACGTATGTTAACGTCAGAACAGACGAATTCTCAGTATTGACAAGTCAAATCTTTGCCTGATGTTGTGAAGCTGGTTTTCCTTTGTGTCGGCTTTATTCCAGTGGATCTCACCTGTGTGTTAACGAAACTTACTAAAGTACAATGACGTTTTTCTTATGAATCTCACTCTTTACATTAAAATACTCGTTTAATAGAATTTAAATTGATTTCAGTCAACGATGTATACAATTCAGCAGATTTAGCTTGTGCTACCTGAACTAGCAGAGGCTAGTTAGCAAGCTGCTTTAAGCTCGTCACTACTTGTATAAATCAAAATACAGATAACATTGTTAGGCTTTTAGCATTGAAGCTAAGTCATTGTCATGCTAATGACCAATAAGCTGTGGCCGTCATATAATCATCGAGCTAAAACTGAATTATTAAAATTTTCCATTCATTCATATTTATTCTTGTTTACAAAATAGATATAGTAAATATAATGGAGAAAAAAATTCCTCTGAATTTTCCACAACAATTAAGTTTGAAGATTTCGTTTTTACTCTGATGGAATTGTGATTCAATTTATTTGTCATTGGCTGCAACAAAGTGAACGAATACAATACATATCTATTAACTGTAAACAAGCTCTTTCAGTAGTCACTTCAGTGAGCAGCTCGGTAGCTGAACCAGGCCAGTTAGCTAGATAACGCCTCATTTTTACATTATACAGTGTCACTTACTTCAGTTTTTATTCTAATTTTATATTTCTATTATTATTCTTGTCTTTAACTGTGACGGAAAATATCAGTTTGTGATAAAATGATTCAATTAAATTGTATTTGTATTGCGCCATATCATAATATTCATAATCTCAAGGCACTTTACATGGAAGGATAATCAGTAGTTTTCAACCTGATGAAAAGTGACATTATTTGAATTAATCATAAAGACACTATAACAACTTCACACTGGAATAAAGCCAACGTCAGTTGTTGTGAAGGTTTTTGGTTTTGACCACTATTGAAGGAGAGGCACATGTTAGCTTCTGCTAGGTGTTAGCCTGCTACTTAACATTACACAAAGATGCAGCTGTGACTAAAGTTTACCTGATACGCAACTTAAATAGCAACTTTTCTTCTTTTTTTCCCTTTGTGAATATGTATGTATGTAAATTAACTGAGAGATGCCTTTAGACTGATCAATGCAACGGGAGGACGAAGGTTTTGAAGTGTCCGACTTGAAAAGTGCGAGATGTTTGACCACATCAAGGACGAGTTTCAACACTTTAACGTCTCCTCTCTGAGTTTTACTAATATAAAGTCCATTTCAACATTTTGATCGTGGAAACATTCATGAAACATAAGCTGAAATTTCAGAATTAAAGTGATTATCAGATAAAAGCTAAATTCCTTTAATGTGAAGTCAAAAGCTGCTAAAATACTGATTGGCTTCTGGTGCATGTGGAGACGACTACATGATGGACGGATGAAACTCGTCCCTGAGACTGAAAACCTTTCTTTGCCTTTTTTCTTTCATCATCAGCTCTAAATGTTTCAACTTCTGATGTAAAAAAAACTCTAAGTGCTTTGATCCTGAATGAAAAAGTCAATTGTAAAGTTTTGTTCATTTTTCATTTTAAATGTTGAAGACTAAATCCATTAAAACTAATTTACTTTCATTTTCTGAAGCATCTTGTGAGTTTCTGTTCAAATCAAACAAACTTTTAGTTCTATTGATTTCAATGGGAAATGCCAAGGAAGCTGTTATGTGTATTGAGTGTGTGTGGGTGTCTCTCTCTCTCTCTCCCTTGCTCTCTCCTCCCTTTGTCCTGCAGGTGAGAAGTGGAAGATTGGCGGCCAGCTCCAGAAGATCTGTGGATTGGCTCACACTCCAGCCAAGTAGCCAATCAGAGAGGGAGGGCACCGTTTAAAAAGCCTCGGTTTGGCTTTGTTCTCGTTCTGTTGCCTTCTGTCAAGGAAGGTTTGTGGTGGGGAGGCTGAACTGAGGTAAGGCGGGGGTACCCTCTGCATTCACACACGTAGGATGAATTTGTTACTACACTAGGTTATGGGTTGTTGCCACTGATGTACTTTTATTAGTTTCAGTTTCAGATAGTCAGGCCTTTGTGTTCTTTTTCTTTCTCACGGATAGAGTTGAGCTGGGCCCTAATTTGTTGTACTTTGTTTATTTTGTTTGGCACAACCCCCCCAGTTCCTCCTCCCCCACATGTTTCAAACCTATGTTTGTTGTTTACCTTTTTTAATTGTAAATAAACCTTTTTCTTTGACTGCCTCACGTCCACCCTGAGTTCTTTCTTTGTTGATTGTCAGCGTTATTGTTTCTGCAAACAGGGAAACGTAACAGATGCTAATGAGGCTAACATCATGTGACATATCTGAAGGATAAAACTATTTTTCACTGTGTGAAGAAAAGTGAGCAACATTAGGTTTCACTGTGTTTTTCTTTTAAACTCTACCACCCGGTCCAACTTTACTGTTATTAGATCTTCAAAAGTTTCTACGTAGTTTAATACGAAGTTGTCTGCACTCACGAAAGATCATTTATGAATCTTGTAATTATAACAGATGTCTTAGAATCACTGGATTAATTGACAAACACACTTTCATTAAATTTAAAAAAAATCAAATAGTAAAATTACAAACCACAGTATTCACGAATAAAATAATAAAAGAAAACGAATCTCATATTCTATTAAATATGAGATTCTTATTTCATAATTATTAGAAATGTATTTTGTTTATTAGGAACAGATTCCCTCATAATTCTGATTTAAAAACAAATATTTTCACAGATCTTTGTGATGATGGAATAAAAATCTTTATAACTAGGAATCACTAAAAAGGGTTTTTTAATGAAAAGATATTTTCCTGTGGAACTTGATCTTGTAACGACGAAATATTCTAATGTCTTAACAGTTTTATCTCTAATTTAAAAAATGTATCTCCTTCATTTTAATGAACTTCTACGATAAATAGATTTTAATTCAAATTAGAAAAACTAAATTACAGTCAGTGATCGTCTTTATATACAGTCAGTGATGGTCTTTATATACAGTCAGTGATCGTCTTTATATACAGTCAGTGATCATCTTTATATACAGTCAGTGATCGTCTTTATATACAGTCAGTGATCATCTTTATATACAGTCAGTGATGGTCTTTATATACAGTCAGTGATGGTCTTTATATACAGTCAGTGATCGTCTTTATATACAGTCAGTGATCATCTTTATATACAGTCAGTGATCATCTTTATATACAGTCAGTGATCGTCTTTATATACAGTCAGTGATGGTCTTTATATACAGTCAGTGATGGTCTTTATATACAGTCAGTGATCGTCTTTATATACAGTCAGTGATCATCTTTATATACAGTCAGTGATCATCTTTATATACAGTCAGTGATCGTCTTTATATACAGTCAGTGATGGTCTTTATATACAGTCAGTGATGGTCTTTATATACAGTCAGTGATCGTCTTTATATACAGTCAGTGATCATCTTTATATACAGTCAGTGATCATCTTTATATACAGTCAGTGATCGTCTTTATATACAGTCAGTGATCATCTTTATATACAGTCAGTGATCATCTTTATATACAGTCAGTGATGGTCTTTATTTGCTGTCACTTTATATAAATATATAACCTCCTCTGTGGAGTATAAAAATAAAACGAGTCAACACGTCAGTTGGATTTAATTTTTATTGACAATAATTAAATAAAAAGGTGAAACAGTGACGCTGTCACACAAAATAAAAAACAGGAAATACAGACCACGCCCCCAAACACACAAAAAAGCATGATGGGAAAGTTTTCAGTTAAATCAGACGTTTTATTTTCAGTTTTAAGACGTGAACATTTTATCCGTGGCTTTAAATCAGGAAATAATTCGTTTTTAAAAAGCTAGAAAAAGGATAAAAGATTTAATTTCATTCTTTTATTTCACGTCTCAACAGAAACTTAAGTTTCATTCTCTTTTTCTTTAACTTTGAGACAAAAACTAAAACAAATCAAAATGAAGAATAAACTTTTGTTTTGAGTATAAATTTGGTTTAAAATTTAATTTAAAATCACTAATTTGATCGTGATCATATTCTGATGAGACAACGTTTGGAAATCTGGACATGAATCTAAAGACTCGACAGTTTTATCTTTCAAACTAAATCAAATCATTTCTGTGATGTCATGATTAGTCAAAATTAAATTACTAATTAAGAATTTCAGAAGTGAGATAATAATGTAGAACTGTGACGAAGTGCTCGGACGGAAAATGTTACTTTTATGTCAAATTAATTAAATAAGTTCATCTGAGTCACTTTTCATAAACAAGACGATGGGTTAATTTAACTTAAATAAACAGTCAAAGTGTGAAGTCACGTGACAAGTTTTCAGGTCATTTACGCACAGATGACATCACCTGGTGCCAGTGTCTGATAATTCAACTGATGTTTCATTGATTAGTTTTAGTGATCAGTTATAAACCGATTAGACAAATTAACATTTCACTGATTTTAAAATCAAACACAGGACTTTTCATTGATTTCATCGATGACCTGATCTTTAAACTTTATGTTTAAACAGATCATTTAATGTTATTACTGTTTCGTGTTTCAGTTCAAACTTTATATTGATGTGATCATTGGTTTATAACTCATCAATTAAATAACTTTATTGACAATAAAGAAATTAGTTAAATATATTTCAGTTTTTACACTTTCAACCAGACTGTTTTCATTTCATACAAATTTACAAAACCTGGATTCACAAACTGTTTCCTGTCGGACAAAGCACTGGGGTTTGGCATCGAGCTGTGTGTGTGTGTGTGTGTGTGTGTGTGTGTGTGTGTGTGTGTGTGTGTGTGTGTGTGTGTGTGTCTACAGGAGAACACAGTCGGAGTCCTTCTCTCTCCTCCTCGTTTGCTGTGACCCTTGACCTCTGACCTGACAACAACAACAACAGTTAACAAACTTTACATCAACAAAGTTTTGAACATGAAGAGTACAAAATGACTGGTTAAAACTAAATGGAGTCAAACTGTCTGTGATCACTTCCTGTTTGCACTGATGTTTTTAAGTTTCTTCAGCATCACAGGGATCCACTAAGATTCTACAGTTCTATGAGCTGTACTGCAGCCAGCCACCAGGAGGCCATCCACAGGATTTGACTTGCTTTAACTGCGGTGTCTGTGACAGCAAGTGTTTGGTTTAAAAAGCCGTAGGGGTGAAGATCCACTGTTTTCTGTATTTCTTTATCATCACAAGCACTTTGTTAGATAGGTCCTATATAAATAAAGTCATTTTGTTATTATTTAACTTTTTACAGTGTGATCACCCTGTACAAAGGCTCCAGGTGTGTATGTGGTGTTACCTGTTGTGTCTGCACTGCCCCCTGCTGTTGTGGCTGCTGTTGGAGTTGCTGCTGTTGCTGATATTCTTCCTGTTGAAGCTGTCGGGCCAACTCCAGGTCACTGAGGGGCCCCAGGGCCCCGCCCTGCTGCTGCAGGGACACTGCCACCAGGTAGTCCTAACGCCAACAAGGACACGAGTCAGAGACAAGGACGAATCATCTTAGCTCGGTCTAAACCTCTCTCACCTGGTCGATCTGTCTCTGTTGTTCCTGTGCAGCGGGGGCGGCGGTGGGCGGAGCTCTTTGATGACACAGTCTGAAGTCGGAGTCACAGAAGTTCCCGTCGCCTTCGACGTTATGAAGAGACTCCCACACCAGCGGCTCCTCCTGCAGGAAGCCCTGATCCGTCACCAGCAGGTACAGGTGACCCTGAGGAAACACACAACTTTATTATCTACAGGCTACAGCGGCAAACACAATGTTTCTGTGTGTGTCTCCACCTTGTGTTTGATCATGGTACTGAAGTGGTTGTTTCTGAAGAACACGGAGATCTCTCCCTCTTTGGCCGTTGTGTTGAGTTCACACAGGCCGTGATACGACAACTGAGTCGCTGTCGACTCCAAAAACTGCTCTGCTACCAGACCTGCACACACACACACACACACACACACACACACGCACATGCTGGTTCACATACAGCACAGTGTGTTTCATCAGACCTGTACAGTCAGTGTGTGTGTGTGTGTGTGTGTGTGTGTGTGTGTGTGTGTGTGTGTGTGTGTGTGTGTGTGTGTGTGTGTGTGTGTGTGTGTGTGTGTGTGTGTGTGTGTGTGTGTGTTACCTTCACTGACTCGGCTGCTGTCAGTTGAGTGTTTATAGTCGATGATTTTCTCCACCAGCTGGTTGTAACTCAGTTTCCCCACAGCTGACACCATCTCTGGACTCTAGACACACACACACTGATATTTTATATTTTTCTTCATGTGCAGATCAAACTAGTTCAGTTCACCGTCGGCTCACACTCACACACTCACACACACACACACACACACGGGTAGAGTGTGTTACCTGTGGGTCGACCAGCCATCCATGGTACAATGGGATGTCAAGCAGGTCGAACACGATACACTCAGGTGTGTATTCAAAGTCTGTTGCTCCAGTGAAACGCACATTAACATCCAGACCTGTGGAGAGCTTAGGGAGGACGGCCATGGCATCACTCATGTTCTGAAAACACACGCACATCGTGTCAGATCTCCAGCCAAGCTTTACTTTGAAAGTCACTTCCTGCCAGTGTGAAGATGATCAGTGGTGTGTGTTTTACCTGTTGGAAGTTGAGCTCCATCCCATCAGTTTTCTCTCTGGGTGTGACAGACAACACACACTCTCCTACACACACACACACACACACACACACACACACACACACACACACACACACACACACACACACACACACACACACACACACACACACACACACACACACACACAGGTTTGTACAAGGCGTTATCGCTGCATGAATCACATTTTTGGGCACATGATGAACTTTACGTCTGTTGGTAACCATGGGAACCTGAAGTGGCTGTGACTCAAACATACAGCTGAGTGTCATCTGCGCGATGATTCATTTTATTTTTACCAACAATGGCCCAGAAACATTCAAACTGAACGAGGTCACGTGACTGCTCTGTGAAACACAAAACTACAGCTGACGAATTCCGATGTCTGTCGAACCGGCAACAACTCGGATGATCGAATTTAGTTTCCTCTTCGTCGTCATCTGTGACAAAACACTTCTGTAGAATCGTCTCATTACAAAAAGACACAGGTGTATTTGTGGTCGTTGTGTCCATTTCCATAGCAACAGTGACATCAGTGTGACACGCTGGCTTTTATCTTGGCAACAACCAAAATAAAAGCGTTTACTTTAATGTTTTACAATGAAATTACAGAGCAGACAAACTCAGCAGCTGATTGGCTCACAGCTCTATGAGACCTCACCCAGGTGAGCCATCAGGTCCTCAGTGGTGATCACCTCCGTCTGAGCAGGAAGCTTAGCCTGCACACACACGCACACACACACACACACACACAGACACACACACGATTAAAGGACACTGAAAAACAGTCTTTCAAGGCGTAATAATATCCTCAGGCAGTGATGTCACCATCAAGTGTTTCATATCCAACCCACTCTGAGGAGGACGATGATTTTAACTGCGTTACAGAGTATCCAGCTGTGCAGCGCCCCCCAGAGGACTGGATGTTTAGTCTGATAAAAATCTAGTTGGAAGAAGCGGCGTGTCTTTGAAGGTTCACACATCGTGATTGACAGCTGACAATCGAACACCGATATGTCTCCACCTTGGGCTTTTGTCTGAAACTTCCAAAATTTGTAGGCAAGTGGAAAATCAGGCTAATTGTGAATCAAGTGAACTAAACATTTGTGTCGTCACAGTGAATTAAAGTGACAGTGACTGTGCAGGTTAATGTTCCAGATCTGCCACTGGAAAACTTTATGATCAACGACTGAGCTTCCACTTTGTACAAAAATCTAGTTCAAATTAGTCTGAATATTTCTGACAAATGCTTGAACGTGGAATACAAAGTCTGTTTATGTGTTTTACCTTCCAGCGTAAAAACAGTGTGTTCATGATGGCCAGCAGGGGGCAGGGTCCATTCTCACTCTGAGTGATGATTGGCGTCTTCTTCTCCTTCCAGGTGATCCACTTCACCAGGTAATACGCCGGTACAGAAGATGCTGCCTCTGGAGCCGCTGACGAGGAGGAGCAGGCAGCAGCAGGAGGAGCAGCTGCTGCTGCAGGGACAGAGCCCCCTGCAGACAAGTGGATGACTACAGTTCCCATTTCCTGTTTCTTTAAAGTGTTTTTCTACACAAAATTACTTTATGTGTTTATTGTGATTCATTTTAAATGTGATTATTCACATTTGTTGCCTGAGTCAAAGCTGTTTTGTTAATTAGTAGATTGGATTCTGTCTCTTAAGTTTAAGATATGATCTGAGATTTTACTGAACAGACTTTGATGGCTGTAGATGAGCCCTGACCTCCTTTGAGACAAAGACCATGAGACGACTCACCTGCAGCCTCCAGCACCTCGCCATCTTTCAGATCGCCAGCCTCGGCGGACAGAGCACAGCCCTGCGCACCCGCAGCAGAGATGGACAAGGACATGCCGTCCTCCATGTCCTGGGAGTTTCCTTTGGCTGTGACCCCGTCTGACAGCTCTAGACTGGGGATGGAGAAAGACGCAGAGTCTGTGGACTCCTGCTGGTCTTCGGAACCACCGGCTGTCGCTACAGATGAGTTGTCCTCTAGGTCCAGACCTACAGACACACGACAAACTCTGGTCTGAGAGTTTCTTTGGTAGAATCTGAGCTGTCTGAGCTAACAACTAATCCTGCCCTCTGAGCTATCAGCCAATGCTAATGTTGCTCTCTGAGCTAATGCTAAAGCTGCAATACTGACAGCAGCTTAAAAAAATATTTGTTTTAGTTTTTTGGAAACTTGTGTTTTTCAACTTCTCCTGCAGTGAAACAGAAAAGCTGGGAGACGCTCAGACATCAGTTACATGATGTCACCTCTATGAGTTCATGTCCGTGTAAACACTCTGGGCCTGGTTTTATCTTTTACCTGCGTCTCCTCCTCTGTCCCGTCCCCCCTCATTCTCCATGTGTCTGAGCAGAGTGGACAAAGATTCTTCTTTTGTGGTGACAGCAGTCATCGTCCCGTTTTCAGTTGACAGCATCGAAGACATGGCCTCCTCCTCCTTCAGGCCTTTGCCAGGTGGAGGACTGTCTGCGTCCCCATTATTGCTTGGGACCTCAGCTACGACATCTGACTCCATCATCTGGCCCGGCCCCTCCGTCACGGTGGTTGTTATCAGTTCCTTGGAGGTAAGAATCGGTTCAATCAGTAGGTCTGCTGCTGCCGCCGGCTGTAGATTGGAATCCGCCATCATCAGCTTATTGATGGATCAAAACAAAGGCTTCGCAGAGCAGAACACTATCAAACAGTCAGACAGAAGTCCAAGGACTGAGGCCTTCGTCAGAGACAGCTGCAGTGTCCACACGTTCTCAAACTTTAAACGCACTGATCTCAGGTGAGGTGGAGGCTGCCCCTGTTGAGGGTCACAAAACAAACGCACCTGTTTCCAGCACAAGTCAAGACTGGTGATGAATGAAGAGAATCTTCACAGTGCCACGACGATGGAGGATTATTTCAGTTTGTTGTCTTAACCATGAACAGATGTCCTGTCAGACCTGAAGAGACACAATTATAACTTCATCACTCACACGGTTTCACTTTGCTCCTCAGAAACATGATTCAGTGTGAAGATGATGAAGAACATGATGAAGAACAGGCTGGAGAGAAGGACAGAGAACAAGATGGAGAACAGCTGGGGAACATGAAGAACATGATGGGGAACATGATGAAGAACAGGCTGGAGAGAAGGACAGAGAACATGATTGAGAACATGATGGGGAACATGATGAAGAACAGGCTGGGGAACATGATGAAGAACATGGAGAACATGATGGAGAACATGATGAAGAACATGATTGAGAACATGATGGGGAACATGATGGGGAACATGATGAAGAACATGGAGAACATGATGAAGAACAGCTGGATCTTTACTTGCTTGTGTGTGAACACAGCCGGAAGTACCAGTGAGTGAATGTGGGTCAGAGTTCATCAGATTGAGGAGGACCGGACTCAAACAACTGCTGAACTTCCCGTTGACGCTGTTCGGTCACCGCCGGTTCCCCGGTGCTTCTCCCGAACACAAACCGGGAACCTGCGGCTGAAGCCTCCGTTAAACTGTCTAAGCTCAGACTCTCAGTCCCGGAACTAGCAGCTAGCACAGCGAGCTAACCCAGACAAATTGTGTGTGAAGCCGCAGAGACGTGAACTGACCCCGGAGCCGCTGACGGTCGGTGGATGAATCGCTTCTGACCGGAAACACCGGAGCTTCCGATTTACGGTGAACGTGAAGGTTGTTTACATTTCTCCCTGGTCACGGGCCCCGCCCACCACAGGGCGCAAACATGTCACCACGTCACATCCGCTCAACTTTGAAACACGCTGCGTTAGCTGTTAGCCACCTAGCTCCTTTTTATTTACATTAAATTACAACTCAGAGAAGTTTGTCACTCGCAGCAAACAGAGTTAATGACGTAAACACGAACTACTGTTGTTTAAAGATGCTCATCAACAGAATAAGATCCACGTCACGTGTCCTTCAGTTCATCACGAGCAGAAAACAAACTCACCTTCACCTCCATGATCCGTCACCGACTGCTGCGTTACATGTATGTTACAGAGCAGCTTTGACGGGCGGAGCGGTCACCGCTGCTGTTAGTCACTGATAAACTCCGCTCCACCGGAAGAACACGGTCAGTAAATCTAATACCCTTCCGAAATGTTGAGATGAGACGGAGTCCCCGCTCACCCGGGACGGGCGGTGTTTGATGACGGACCGAGTTTTACTTAGATTTTCATCAAGTGATTCATTACTTCTCCTGAATTTATTTATTATTTTATATTATGTCACCTTATATATATTATTATATAATATAATTCAATATCGTATTATATTATAGTATGATTACAATAGATTATAATATAACAAATATATTATAGTATTTTTTATCATAGTATAATATATTATATTGCTTGTGTCTTTATTCTGACATGCTTAGATTTTTGGTTTGGTTTTCAGTAAAGGGGTCCAGCAAGAGGCTGTGGTGCATGCTGGGAGTTGTAGTCGAACCTGCAGCAGGAGCTGTAGAAGGAGTTTAGTTTCAGCCTGTTTATTTTAGTGATGATGTTAAATCACATTGTATTAATACGTCTTTCTCCTTTTCTATTCTGTTCTGTTGTATTAAGTTCTGTTCTGTTAGGTAATGTTCTGTTCTATTCTGTTCTGTTGTGTTGTGTTCTATACTTTTCTATGTTCTATTCACCACATTCACACCTAAACCATCAGCAGGTATGAACATGCTCGACCACACCTCTGCTTGTACATGCCCTCGCCATGACAACGTGCCACACCTCTGCTGAAAGTAGAGAGAGAGAGACAGACAGGTGAGGAGTCAGAGTCCACTCATAACCTGATAAACATTGTGATGTCATCAGGTGATGTCATCAGGTGAGCAGCAGGTTTACCTCAGACCTGTTTGTCCTGAACTCGTCTCACTGCTCGTACCTGTCTCACCCTCCTGTTGACTGGCGGAGAGAGCGTCTACCTGCTGTAAGTTTCCTTCTCTCACCCGTTCTTTAGTTTGTCTTTAGTCTTCAGCTGTTTAGATCAAGTTTACTATGTTGACAGAGTATTTGTGGAGTATTTATACTTGGTTCTGCTCTGAAGCAGGTGAAGCTCTGACCTTGTTACGGGTGAACACACGTCACAGTTTGCTCGACACATTCAACTGGTAAATAACGTTCATATTTTCCTCAGTTCTGTCAGAAAAATGTTTCAGCTTCTCAAAGAGAGAAGAAACGTTGTGTTTTAGAAACTGTGACATTGAAGTATTTCTACCCCAGCTGGTTCACGAGTAGTATCAAGGCTGGAACATGTAGCCAGGACAGATTTAAAGTACAAACAAGATACTGAGGGAAACAAAACATGAAAATGACATCAATGAGAAATTATTCTCAAATATTATCAGTGTGTCTCTGTTTGCAGGTCGTCACAGGCAGCGGACGACATCGACACCACAGACACCACAGACACCATGACTAATACCACTGATACTCCTGATACTACTGATACAACTAATACTGATGATACTACTAATACTACTGACACCACTGATACTACTGACACCACTGATACTACTAATACTACTGACACCACTGATACTACTAATACTACTGACAGCACTGATACTACTGACACCACTAATACTTCTAATACTACTGACACCACTGATACTACAGACACCACTGATACTACAGACACCACAGACACCATGACTAATACCACTGATACTCCTGATACTACTGATACAACTAATACTGATGATACTACTAATACTACTGACACCACTGATACTACTGACACCACTAATACTACTAATACTACTGACACCACTGATACTACTAATACTACTGACACCACTGATACTACTAATACTACTGACACCACTGATACTACAGACACCACTGATAATACTAATACTACTACAACTGACACTACCAATACTAATACTGCTGCTGCTGCCACTTGTACTACTGATACTACAACCGATACTACTACTGATATAACTACCACAGATACTAAGACAGTAGCTACATGTTGTACTTCAGCTCCCACTACAACTCCTCCTGATGAACCAGGTACTAATACGTTTTCCAAGAAATCATCTGTTTGTGTCAGTATTTGTTTAAAGCTCCAGTGAGTCAGATTCAGGTGAAAGGATCTATTGTCAGAAAGTTAATGCAGAATAATCCTCATCATGTTTTCACTAGTTCATCAAAATACTTTATATTCAAACACTTTATATTTACATGGAGGGGACCCTCTCTACGGAGGCCGCCATGTTTTTTACATTAGTCTGACTGGACAAACTAAAACCTTTTGAGTTTTTGTGAAGGAGTCAGAACTTCATGTAGAATCTTAATGTTTAAGTTCCTGATGTGAGTAAATCAACTTTCTCTCAGAGAACAAACGTAACCTTGACTTTAAAAATCCAATATTCTGTTTATTCAACAGTCAAATGTAAATATTTCTTATCGTCTTCCTCAGAGGACACAGGTGAATGTGTTGCCATGGCAGCGACAGCAACAGAAAGGTGTGTCATCTCTTTTCATGTTGAAATCTCTTTGTTTATAAGATGAGGAGGAGATGGAGAGAGACACGTCCACTGGAGAAGAGAAAGGTGAGGACACACGTCCGTCTTCACGTCCTCAGATTAAACTCTGTCCTCATCATCTCTTTGTCTCCAGCAGGTGATGACGAGCAGCTGTGTGATCTCCTCACAGGTAGCTTCCTCTCTGCTTTTCCTCCTCCCTCTTTTACTTGTCTCGTTGTTCTGTCTGACTTCCTGTCTTCATCCTGTCGTCAGGAGCAACAGAGGACGAGTCTCAGCAGAAATCATCGACTCCGACGAGAGACAGACCAGGTACCAGATCTAAATCGTCCTTACACCATAGAGACAAAGAGGGTAAGGTTAGGATTACATATAAAACTTACAAATTATGAAATTAAATCATAAAAACATTAGAAATAAAATATGAAAAATAACAATAAGATTTAAATTAACGAAACTTTAATAAATAATTAATAGCCATAATCATAATCACACAATAACAGGAAACTTGAATACAAATATGGAAATAAACCATAATCAAATACAATATGAACCTGCCTACAATAAAATAAGAAGATAAAAATTGATTGATACCATATAAATAAATGACAAAATGAAAATAAAAGCATAAATTCTACACACAAAACTTTATAATAGATCAGTTATATAATCCACTCAGTTTTAAGTTTAAAATAATATCATATGATATATTAATATATTTAAGTCACTTCCTGTCTTCAGATCCTCCCAGCACTCTGCTGTTGTCAGGGTTACGACCAAAGAAGAAGAAAGTGCTGGTGGCTCCAGCTCTCAGTCTGTCTCTAGGTAACCAACACACTTCCTGTTCTGCACGTGACTATGTTTTAAATTTGAATATGAGTTAACGTTGATGATCGTCAGGTCGCAGTGAGTCCACCGTCTCTGACGACTTCCCCTCTGGCTTCCTCTCCCCCTCACCTGAAGACCACGATGACACTGGGCTCGACCTCGATCTCGACGCCATGGAAACACCCTCAGACAGTGAATCACTGCTCTTCCCGATCTACGACTTGGATCTGGAAGGTGAGAGGTCAGAGGTCACTCAGCCGCTGGGTTCAGGTGAGAAAATCAAAAACTGATGTTGGACTTGCTTCCCAGATGACCTTCGGCGTCTTGGCGTGGCGTCCCACCGTCACAGACCCATCGGATCCAGGTCTGTCAGGTCGGACCAGAGTGAACTGGGAGCTCTGGAGAGGGAGGATGTGATGGATAGTCAGGGCACAAGGTGGCGCTGTTTCTCCACAGGTGACCCGCCCCAGGAGAGCCGGGTCGACATGAGCGTCCTGGAGCCGTTTCTCAGAGTTCTGTCTCATGGAGGTAGGACCTCAGGGGGAGGAGTTACCTGGTCTCATCTTTGGCCCCGCCCTCATGATGAACACCTGTTTTCCTGTCACCTCTCAGGTTACTATGGAAACGGTATGAATGACATCATCGTCTTTTCCTCCTGTTACCTGCCACAGAACCGTCTGAACAATTATACGTATGTGATGGACAATCTGTTCAGGTAAAACACGTGAGGACCAACATGTCCACACAGGTCCTGACTTCTCTACCTGTCTTACTGTCTGTGTGTCTGTCTGTATGACTGACTTTCTGTCTGTCTCACTGTCTGTCTGTCTGACTGACTTTCTGTCTCACTGTCTGTCTGTCTGACTGTCTGTCTGTGTGTCTGTCTGACTGTGTCTGTATGTCTGACTGTCTGACTGACTGTCTGTCTGACTGTCTCTCTACCTGTCTGTCTGTCTGTCTGTCTGCAGGTATGTTGTGGGAACTCTGGATCTGATGGTTGCTGAAAACTATGTGATGGTTTATCTTTGTGCTGGAGGACAAAGAGACAAACTCCCTGAGTTCAGTTGGCTCCGAGAATGTTACACCACCATCCACAGGAGGTGAGACCCTGTCAGTGACCCGTCATCTGTCAGTGACCCGTCAGTCATCTGTCAGTGACCCGTCATCTGTCAGTGACCCGTCAGTCATCTGTCAGTGACCCGTCATCTGTCAGTGACCCGTCATCTGTCAGTGACTGTCAGTCATCTGTCAGTGACTGTCAGTGACCTGTCAGTCGTCTGTATGTGTGTTCAGGTTGAGGAAGAACCTGAAAGGTTTCTACGTGGTTCATCCCACCTGGTACATTAAAGCTCTCATCACCATCATCAAACCCTTCATCAGGTTTGTTATCCTCCTCTTCACCACTGCTGCTCTCACACTAACCAGCTATAACTAAAACTTAAGCGAGCCTATAAACTAAACCACCTAACTAAACCAACCAACTCATCAAGTTAACTAGACCATATAACCCAACTGGCAAACTAAACCAAATAACTAAACCTCCTGTTCCTCAGCTCTAAGTTTAGCAGGAAGTTGCAGTTCGTCAACAGTCTTCAGGAACTTTCGGATTTCATCCCGACTGAACACGTTCAGATTCCAGACTGTGTCCGACTGTAAGTGATTATTTTATTCTCTTTAACTTTATTGGTCTGAATGTATTCGTGTCATCATGTTTCTGTGTCTTTCAGGTACGATCAGAATCTGTCCAGGTGAAACTGCTGCACAAACACATGTCCTCTTCATATCCAGCAGGGGGCACTCCAGTGCTCGGGGAGATTTGAAGAATAAAGTTTTTAAATATAAATTCTCTAAACAGTGTTAACATATAGAATAAATCATCCTGGTCCCTCCCTGTCTTTACAAGAGTGTCAAGAAAACATGAACCCTTACCCCGAATGTATCAAACATTTTTAAAGTTCAACTCGTACAAAAAGTGTCTTTCGTGTTTTTGAAGATTTTCTTCGTGTTATTTTTATGTTGTTTTTTACTCATGTAGATTGAGAAACAAGTGTTTTCTCCTCGTGTTACACACTTAGTATTTTCTGCAGGAGTTGAACCATCAACCCTGTCAGGGTAAGTGCCTTGCTTCAAAATTATTGAAGTGAAACATGTTTGGTGTTGAATAAATCACAATGGTTCATTGTTTGGATTTGTATCTGCGACTTCATGTTGGATAAATGTTTGATGAATTGTTGATGTGTTAGAAACACTGGACAGACTGAGGGGGGCAGTGTTGAGTCACGTTAGTGTGAGCATCACATTACTGAACAGGTCGAGTTCCTTCACAGGAAAAGAGACGCAGCTTTGATTCCTGAAAATTATCATCTCAAAACTAAATCAATGTTCATGTGATGATAAATTATAGAAATAAACACGAGTCAAGAAAAGAAAGAAATGAGGGTTTGTGAAAATTAGCACAAGTTCGACACAACTGTTGTTTTACAGTTTAATTTCTTTAGTTTCACATGAATAAACTGTAAATATAGATCAAAGACTGTTATAAAGATCAAAGACTTAAGAAAGACAACAATAAGTCTCCACTTCCTCCTCGAATGAACCTTCAGTGTGTCCGATATGAGCGATGCTGGCAGGTAGATGGCGGTAATGTACTTTGCACAGGTGCGTGAAGTAATAAACAGGGACAGAATGTTGAGCAGCCAGTTTCAGGTCTGGATCCCAAAAGAGAACCTGACTGCACAAGACCAATATCATTATGGTAATACATAATATTATTATAGTAATATATAATATTATTATGGTATTACTATAATAGTATTATGGTCATATATTATTATATAGTAATATTATTAACATATCATAAACAACCAGTAGATGGCAGTAAAAAACTTTTCGTTGGTTACCAGCCACAAATGAACTCAAAGAAGAATAAGCCTGGAAAGGAAATGGAGCCTGACAGGAAGGAAGTGAGGTCACTGCTGAAGAAACTTAATAAACAGGAACACAGTGTGTGTGTGTGTCTGTGCTTCTGAGGACAAATCAGAATGTTCAGTTGTTTGGGGACATTTTTCCAGTTAGGATCATCACACACACACACACAGTGACTCTGCTCCTCTGAGGTTTTCTAATCACACGTAGAACTGATCTTTATAAAAAGCTGCAGAATTCATATTTATGTTCCTGGATAAACAGGAAGTGGCTTCTTATGCAACAACGAAGTTAAAGCACCACGTTACATCATAATAACATGTTTGAGTGTGTGTGTAAGGTAGTGTCTCTCTTCAGACAAATAATAACCAGATAATCGATGATGTCATTCCAACCCTGACGTCCTGACTGTGTCCGTCACATCTTGTCTTGTGTTGTGTGTATTTAAACATGTAGAAAAACTCTGGAGAGAATCAAACACACACAAAGTAAAGTTCTGTTCAGGTTCTAATAACTTGTGATGAGTGTTGGTGTTTATTGTTAATGTGTGAAGTGAGGCGGGTCAGTGAGTGTGCAGGTAACAGGCTCATACACACAACATACAATGTCCATAAACACAACATACAATGTCCATACACACAACATACAATGTTCATACACACAAAATACAATGTTCATACACACAACATACAATGTTCATACACACAAAATACACACAACATACAATGTTCATACACACAAAATACACACAACATACAATGTCCATAAACACAACATACAATGTCCATACACACAACATACAATGTTCATACACACAACATACAATGTTCATACACACAACATACAATGTTCATACACACAAAATACACACAACATACAATGTTCATACACACAAAATACACACAACATACAATGTTCATACACACAACATACAATGTTCATACACACAAAATACACACAACATACAATGTTCATACACACAACAAACAATGTCCATAAACACAACATACAATGTCCATACACACAACATACAATGTTCATACACACAACATACAATGTTCATACACACAACATACAATGTTCATACACACAAAATACACACAACATACAATGTTCATACACACAACATACACACAACATACAATGTTCATACACACAACGTACACACAACATACACACAACATACACACAACATACAATGTTCCTACACACAACATACACACAAGATACAATGTCCCTACACACCACACAAAGACACCAGATTCATAATGTGTGACCTGATCTATAAGAAAGATGTTCAGCTGTCGACTCTTCACTACTTTCAGCCGATGTTCTAGTAACATGGTGATGAACTCAGACGCTAGAGGAGAGAAAACAGATTCATCCGGGCGTGAGACACATGTTACACAATGAGGACGAATAAAGTCCATCTGTGTTTCATGAGGACGTTAAGCACAAAACCAAACACGAGACCAACTCCACAAAATGCAGAGTCATAGAATACACACGTACATGTCACTTTAATTTTTTGTGTTCGTTTTTTTGAAAATGAGAAAAACAACAGTTTGAATTTTGAGATTAATCTGAGATTGAAATATTCTCTGTTATGATGATAAAACACTTTAAAACATCCTAAAACAATTCTATAAAAATATTCTATAACCTCAAAGATGATTTATTTACTTCTTCTAATAAATAAAATATTTCTTGCCCTCGAACATTTCAAACACTCCGTATGTTTATCTACTGAAATGATCCTGTTGGCTTGTTGTCAACATGTAATAGCATAAATAATTATCTTTGTTAATCTCTTAACTCAAACATTTTGTCCAGATGTTTCTTTCAAGCGGCTCTAATCATTTTATTTAGCATTAGCATCAGCAATGTTCGAGTTAAAACGGAAGCAGGATCACGTTCGTGTTCGTGACGTGTCGACAGATTATCATTAAAACATCAGTCACGTCCACAGCTGTGATTGGATGAGACACCTGTCAATCACACAAACAAGCATTCAACCTGAAGTTAAACAGTAGCCTCTAGTGGACATTAGAGGAACTGCAGTTGAGTCACATCACACGAAAGGAAATGAACTAAAGATGAAAGTGTTTATTTGTTTCAAGGACCACAAAGACGCAAGTCACAAAAAACTTTGTGATCAATAAAAGATTTGTTCATACAAAATACCGACACAACTTCCTGACTGAACAACAACACAAACAGGTCGATCCATCAACAACAGCGTCCACGAACATTATTCTGACAGTTGTGCCTCTTCAGGGAGGAAGGTGCCGGTTGCACAGTGAGGGGGTACACCATGACTCAGCAGTTTCCATGGCAACCACCCAGGGTAGGGCATAAAACCCCCACCCCCAACCCCCTGACAGTTTTTACAGACCGGTCGTGTTTACATATGAAATAAATGAACTTTATTTATTTATTATGTTTGAAACACAGAACCTAAATGTTTCGAAACGTCAGGAAACGAATCTGAACATTTACACAATAAATAAAATGTCTTTAAAATACAAAGAAATTCCAGAAATGTGTTAACTTGTTATTCACACGTAAAGTTGCTTTGAGTTCACAGAAGTCGTGAAGACACTTTGAACATGATCTCACTTCTTCAGATGTTTCATCAGGAAAACAGCGAATCACTAACAACAGAAGAACGTTTCAAAAGTCTGAACAATAGTAAAATTATAAACTGCTCCAGAACAGCAGACTTTCAGGGACTTTCCCAACTCTTACATCATCGAGCAGCAGCAGTGGGGCTGAGCAGAGTGAGGAATTCTGTACAATTCTGTACAGTCCTGTACAAGTCAGCTGTGCAGTGAAGCATCCTGGGACATTAAGTCTATTCAGAAAATTCCAGAGAAGGTAGATGACCATCTTCACTGAGTGTTGAGAAAAGTTCTATGAATGCTGGGTAAATAATTTGTTGTTCTTGACGTTGTGTTATTTAGCAGAAAGGGATTCTGGGGTATGTAGTCCTGGTTCCCTGAACCCGAGACGTGGACGATGAGCGACCCCTTCATGTTGGATGGTTTTAAGATGGTCTTTATGACAGCGCCCCCTGCAGTTGGCAGTCAAGCGCTTTGCTGTGTGTGTGTGTGTGTGTGTGTGTGTGTGTGTGTGTGTGTGTGTGTGTGTGTGTGTGTGTTCACCAGCTATAACAGGCTGTCCCTGCCGTTCATGTTCGGGCCTTTGGACCTCATCTGCTCCTGAACCGACCCCGACTGGAAACAACACACACACACACACACACACACACACACACACACACACACACAATGAATTCACTCCGTACAATATTTTGTCACCTGTTTCATTTGTTATGATTTTAATATTTTGATGAAATTATATTTTACAGAAAAGTGTTTGAATTCCAGTTCTACATGTTTGTGTTTTCTTTTTATTCATTGAGTTTCTTTGTGGTAAGAGTTTGATAACTACATTTTAGGAATTACGATTATTATTATTTAGATAATCCAGATTCTCACCTACTGCTGTTTCTTCTACTCTGTGAGAAATGCTTTATTATTTTAATCTAATAATTGATGTAATTAATGAATGTGTGTGTGTGTGTGTGTGTGTGTGTGTGTGTGTGTGTGTGTTCTAACAGACTAACAGATCTGAGGGAGTGAAGCTAAAATAGAAACAGGAAGGAAGTGACATTTGCTCTCTCTCTTTCTCTGTCTCTCTTTCTGTCTCTGTCTCTCTGTCAATCTCTCTGTCTGTCTTTGTCTGTCTCACACACACTCGTGTCCTCTCACCGGCTGCAGACCCTCTGCCATCTCTCCAGAGCCGATGTGTGTGAGGTGGATGAAGTTTGTCGGCTCTCCGATCATCGTGCGATCAATCTTCCTCCTCTTCTTCTTCTACACAAACACACACATTAGTAACGATGTAAAAAGAGAAGAATAAAATCTTGAATGTTTAGTTTTAGCAGGACAGTATTTTTCAGAATAAAAGCTTCAGACAGTGAAGCTGTTCCGGAGGAAGGTCTGTGACAATACAGGAGTCTGTGCTGCGTTCAGGGACAGTCTGAGCTCTGTCAGACCCTGAACACCTCATTGAAATCTCCTCTGCTGCAGTTGATGTTTGTCAGGATTATTCTTACGTAACAGCAGAAGGTTGTAGGTAGAAGGTTATAGTCTGACATTTGCTCGTTAATCTCTTTCGTCTCTCTCATCAGTTTAAGATCCAAACCTCTGACCTGTGACCTGCTCCACTCTCGTTAACTCACAGGAAGTGACTTCTGTCGTTTGTTAATGTTCATCATCACTAACGACAACAGCCTCTGTGATTTAAGATATTCATATGTCGATATTTTTCACAGCTGTTGATACACAGAGACTAGAAGACTCCAACATGGCCGACGGAGACGTGGTTACATCAGCAACAGAGAGTTTTACTGTGGAGGAAGGAGTGTGTTCCTGTACTTATATCTTTGTGAGGACCATTTTAAGCATAGAACCTACAGACTGAGGACATTTTGTCTGGACCTCACTTCTTCTGTTTGATGGTAAAGACTTGGTTTTAGGGTTAGGATCAGGTGTAAGTTAGGTTAGGTTATGGTTAAGGTTTGGGTTAAGGTTTGGGTTTGGGTTTGGGTTAAGGTTAGGCATTTAGTTGTGATGGTTCAAATTAGGGTTAGAGACGAGAGAATGCATTATGCCAATGAGTGTCCTCACTAAGAATACCAAACGTGTGTGTGTGTGTGTGTGTGTCTCACAGGTGTTGGTTTAGCCACCACACAGCAGCCCATCTTGTGCCAGAAGTCGCTCATGCTGATGCTCCGCCTCTCCAGCTGCCAGCTGCTGCTCTCTGCTGCCGCTCTGCAGGCCGAATGAAGAGCTGCAGCCTGAGGGTAATCCTGGGGCATTCAGTCAAACGAGCTGCACGCAGACGCTGATGCTCAGAGGAAGAGGAATAAAACCCGCAAAAGATCCTGGCTCCGACCGAACGCTGGACTCCAGGAGGGTAAAACAAGTCTGATAAAATTCCACAAGTTCTGACAGGAACAAAAAATGTCCCGACGAGATCCTGGAGATCCACTGATTTGTTGGTGTTTTTGTTGCAACCAGATGAATTTTTTTTCCCAGAATTAACGTTTAAAATCCAGAAAGAGCTTCAGGTTTGATCTGTGGAGACAGAGCAAGAGAAACACATTTGATTCTTGTTTGATTGGTAACAGAAGTGTTTTTTTAAACTGTGGTTCCGTCAGAGTGAATCACTCGTGTGATGATTCATCACGTTCCTGAACCTGCTGCTTGTGTCACTTCATCTTTCACAGCACGGTTTGTTCTTTTCTCACTAAAACAACGGCTGAACTTGTTTTGTTCCAGGTTCTGAAAGTGTCACTTTTCAAAACTGCAGAAAAAATATATCAAATTTGATTAAAACATGTCCCCACAATGATAGAAGAATAGAAACACCCCGAGAACGTCCTCACATGAAGTCTATGTCTGTCTGTGTCTGTGTCTCTGTCTCACAGGAGAACATCTGGAGTCCATCCAACACATTTCAGCAGATAAAGAAAGAGTGTGAAAGACACAGAGACATGTCTCGTCTCGCTTCACATTCACAACTAATCTGCACTGAGGAATTTAACTCTGCAGCCACTGTCAGAGAGGACAGACAGGGATGTCTCTGCTGAGAGAGGACAGACAGAGACATTGGAGCTTAATTGTCAAATCTAACCTTCATTCTGCTTCCTGTCTGATTTTTGGGTTTCTCTGAAACTCACCATGTGTCACTCTGCCACTAGGGGTCTCCCTCTCAGAGGTCAGAGGTCAAAGTGATTCAGTCCCTAACGTTTGTTTCTCTGAAACTTAACATCCGGACGTCTGCTTCAAATATAGAGTTGAAAACCACCAAGATATAAAGAGTGTCTTGTAAAAGTGAAACTGGACAAAAATCTTTGACTCTTCTGACAAATGCTGACACATGAACAAAGAGGACATGACGCCACCAACTGGCGACCAAATGAAACGCACTGTTACTTTGATTAATACTAAAGATGTCTGCAGGTTTGAAAATATGACTTTTATATATATACATGGAAAACAGATTGAACGATGGTCGGACATCTTATATTAAACCTTGAACTGAAGAAGAGACTGAAACAGAAAATAAAGTTGTGATGACATCATGTCATCATCATCACCTGATCTGTGGTCAGCTGCTCATCAGACTGAAAACAAACAAACGACTGTGACAGTGAACGTCACATGATCGAATCAGCTGAAATCTTTATTTAAACTCAGGTGACAAACAAACTGACTGTTCAGACTCAGCTCTGACGCTTACATCACAGATCAAAGTTCAAAGAGACACACCTGTGCAACCAACCAATCAGAAGCCACCACAAGGTCACATGACTGACACTCAGCAAATGATCTATATCACCCCCTGCTGGCCAACTGGAGTAAGGTCATTAACCCCTCCTCCTCCATGTTAGCAAATGGGACATGGACCAAAAAAAAAATCTATGTAAACACCAAAACCTGTATTAACAGTATACAGTCAGTGATCATCTTTATATACAGTCAGTGTCTTTATATACAGTCAGTGATCATCTTTATATACAGTCAGTGTCTTTATATACAGTCAGTGATCATCTTTATATACAGTCAGTGATGGTCTTTATATACAGTCAGTGATCATCTTCATATACAGTCAGTGATCATCTTTATATACAGTCAGTGATCATCTTTATATACAGTCAGTGATGGTCTTTATATACAGTCAGTGATCATCTTTATATACAGTCAGTGATCATCTTCATATACAGTCAGTGATGGTCTTTATATACAGTCAGTGATCATCTTTATATACAGTCAGTGATCATCTTCATATACAGTCAGTGATCATCTTTATATACAGTCAGTGATCATCTTCATATACAGTCAGTGATCATCTTCATATACAGTCAGTGATCATCTTCATATACAGTCAGTGATGGTCTTTATATACAGTCACTGATCATCTTTATATAGAGTCAGTGATGGTCTTTATATACAGTCAGTGATCATCTTTATATACAGTCACTGATCATCTTTATATACAGTCAGTGATGGTCTTTATATACAGTCAGTGATCATCTTCATATACAGTCAGTGATCATCTTCATATACAGTCAGAATGATCATCTTTATATACAGTCACTGATCATCTTTATATACAGTCAGTGATGGTCTTTATATACAGTCAGTGATCGTCTTTATATACAGTCAGTGATCATCTTCATATACAGTCAGTGATGGTCTTTATATACAGTCAGTGATCATCTTTATATACAGTCAGTGATGGTCTTCATATACAGTCAGTGATCATCTTTATATACAGTCAGTGATCATCTTTATATACAGTCAGTGATTGTCTTTATATACAGTCAGTGATGGTCTTTATATACAGTCAGTGATCATCTTTATATACAGTCAGTGATGGTCTTTATATACAGTCAGTGATCGTCTTTATATACAGTCAGTGATCATCTTCATATACAGTCAGTGATCATCTTTATATACAGTCAGTGATCATCTTTATATACAGTCAGTGATTGTCTTTATATACAGTCAGTGATGGTCTTTATATACAGTCAGTGATCATCTTTATATACAGTCACTGATGGTCTTCATATACAGTCAGTGATCATCTTTATATACAGTCAGTGATCATCTTTATATACAGTCAGTGATTGTCTTTATATACAGTCAGTGATGGTCTTTATATACAGTCAGTGATCATCTTTATATACAGTCAGTGATGGTCTTTATATACAGTCAGTGATCGTCTTTATATACAGTCAGTGATCATCTTTATATACAGTCAGTGATTGTCTTTATATACAGTCAGTGATGGTCTTTATATACAGTCAGTGATCATCTTTATATACAGTCAGTGATGGTCTTTATATACAGTCAGTGATCGTCTTTATATACAGTCAGTGATCATCTTCATATACAGTCAGTGATCATCTTTATATACAGTCAGTGATCATCTTTATATACAGTCAGTGATGGTCTTTATATACAGTCAGTGATCATCTTTATATACAGTCACTGATGGTCTTTATATACAGTCAGTGATCATCTTTATATACAGTCACTGATGGTCTTTATATACAGTCAGTGATTGTCTTTATATACAGTCAGTGATCATCTTTATATACAGTCAGTGATCATCTTTATATACAGTCAGTGATTGTCTTTATATACAGTCAGTGATGGTCTTTATATACAGTCAGTGATCATCTTTATATACAGTCACTGATCATCTTCATATACAGTCAGTGATCATCTTTATATACAGTCAGTGATCGTCTTTATATACAGTCAGTGATCATCTTTATATACAGTCAGTGATTGTCTTTATATACAGTCAGTGATCATCTTTATATACAGTCAGTGATCATCTTTATATACAGTCAGTGATCATCTTTATATACAGTCAGTGATTGTCTTTATATACAGTCAGTGATGGTCTTTATATACAGTCAGTGATCGTCTTTATATACAGTCACTGATCGTCTTTATATACAGTCAGTGATTGTCTTTATATACAGTCAGTGATGGTCTTTATATACAGTCAGTGATCATCTTTATATACAGTCAGTGATGGTCTTTATATACAGTCAGTGATCGCCTTTATATACAGTAAGTGATCATCTTTATATACAGTCAGTGATGGTCTTTATATACAGTCAGTGATGGTCTTTATATACAGTCAGTGATCATCTTTATATACAGTCAGTGATCGTCTTTATATACAGTCACTGATCATCTTCATATATAGCCATAAGAACATGAGGACAGAAACACCCCGCCCCCAGCAGCTTGATTTTGATTGACAGCTGTCACTTCTCCTGTTACCAGGACGACAGGTCGTCTCTGATTCTGAAAGTGGTCCATGACAGGGCAGGAAGTGAGAGAGTGGGTCAAAGTGATAGCAAGACTTTTAGTAGGTCAGCAGAGAGAGCAGCTCCACAATGAGCTCTTTTCATTCACATGAAGGAAAAACTTTCCGTCTGGTTAACGGCCTGACAGAACACAACCGACACTTTAACTTTAACATGTCAGAGTAAAAAACAATTCTTCTGCTGGTTCACTTTTTAAAACTGAAAATACTATGTGATAATAAAAATCCTTATAATCCTCCTAATATTATTTAGTAGTTTTAGTTTTATATGTGCTAATTCTTTAAAATAAAGTGTATATTATTATTATTGGAGAAGTTCTGTGCTGTCTGAACACATTCAGTTGAGTGTGATGTCATCAGCTGTGTTTTATAAAATAGTTTGTGTGACTCTGTGTGTGTGTGTGTGTGTGTGTGTGTGTGTGTGTGTGTGTGTGTGTGTGTGTGTGTGTGTGTGTGTGTGTGGCTGATAAAACATGAAGGTTAAATTCACACAAACAAAAACTGAGGTCAGAGTCCAGATGCCATGAACGAGCTGCTCAGACACTGACCAACTTCCTATGAAACTCCACGTCTCCAGGCCAACAAAGTGAAAAACACAGAATCAGTCCTGAAGTCATCAACAGACAGGAAGAACATCGAGAAACTTCAAGAAACTTCAAGAAACATCAAGAAACATCAATAAAATTCAAGAAACTTCAAGAAACATCGAGAAACTTCAAGAAAATTCAAGAAAATTCGGTGAAAAGTCTTCTTCGATACAGCTGATGTTCATTTAGTAAATTATGATCATTTATTATTTCAAATAGACCATTAAGCACCGTATGTACCAGGGCGTGGATATCACGGTGGAATTGACAGGTACTACTGTCCAATGGGTGTGGGACGGCTGTGGCTGAGGGGGTAGAGCAGTTGTCCTCCAACTAGAAGGTCTAACACTGGACTAACACTGGTCTAACACTGGACTAACACTGGACTAACACTGGACTAACACTGGACTAACACTGGTCTAACACTGGACTAACACTGGACTAACACTGGTCTAACACTGGACTAACACTGGACTAACATTGGACTAACACTGGACTAACACTGGACTAACACTGGTCTAACACTGGTCTAACACTGGTCTAACACTGGTCTAACACTGGACTAACACTGGTCTAACACTGGACTAACACTGGTCTAACACTGGACTAACACTGGACTAACACTGGACTAACACTGGACTAACATTGGACTAACACTGGACTAACACTGGACTAACACTGGTCTAACACTGGACTAACACTGGACTAACACTGGACTAACACTGGACTAACACTGGACTAACACTGGTCTAACACTGGACTAACACTGGTCTAACATTGGACTAACACTGGACTAACACTGGTCTAACACTGGACTAACACTGGTCTAACATTGGACTAACACTGGTCTAACACTGGTCTAACACTGGACTAACACTGGACTAACACTGGACTAACACTGGACTAACACTGGACTAACACTGGACTAACATTGGACTAACACTGGACTAACACTGGACTAACATTGGACTAACACTGGTCTAACACTGGACTAACACTGGACTAACACTGGACTAACACTGGACTAACACTGGACTAACACTGGACTAACATTGGACTAACACTGGACTAACACTGGACTAACATTGGTCTAACACTGGTCTAACACTGGACTAACACTGGACTAACACTGGACTAACACTGGACTAACACTGGACTAACACTGGACTAACATTGGACTAACACTGGACTAACACTGGACTAACACTGGACTAACATTGGACTAACACTGGACTAACACTGGACTAACACTGGTCTAACACTGGACTAACACTGGACTAACACTGGTCTAACACTGGACTAACACTGGTCTAACATTGGACTAACACTGGACTAACATTGGATCTGTGTTTTAGAGCGAAACCCTGTAAATTGAGACTTTGCAGACATTTATCACTTTTCTGACGTTTCACTTCATCAATAAAGAAAACATCTGTCAGTAACAGCCCCATGTAAACGGTCAAAAGTCTGTGGACACTGCTTGTCCACGAGTTGAAGATGTCAGCTTTGTTTTTAGAACACACACTGGTGTCAAAGTTCAGCCGTGTGTTTTGAGTCAATGTGTAATGAAAGAGGGAAGTGAGGCCAAAGTTCCTTTTAAAGGTTTGAAAGCAGGTTTAATAGAAACAGAAGCAGCAGACTCACCAGAGACGAACAGACCAACACAACGACTCAGACTGAAAAAATGAAAAGTGAAAAAACGGTCACTGAGATCATTCACAGCTCCAGTTCTCTGTGAGTGTCTCTCTCTCTCTCTCTCTCTCTGAGGTGTGGCCCCGAACAGGAAACCCATCCTCCTCCTCCTCCTCCTCCTCCTCCTCCTCCTCCTCCTCCTCTGTTCCTGGTCACACAGCGCCTCCTGCTGCCTGACACACAGCTGCTCCATCAACACCACTAACAGAAGTCACGTTAGTAACATGTTAATGAGACATTAATGTGATGAAGAGGAAAGAGAAGCTCCATGTGTCCTGTGTCCTCCAGCCTCTAGACGTCCAGCAGCAGAACTAAGAGCAGGTCCAAGACAAACCTGGACCAGCTCTAACTAAACCTTCATCATGAAAGAAGTTTGAATCTTAAACGTAGAGCGGGAGTCTGCCTCCAGAACTGAACCTGAGATGATTCCACAGGAGAGGAGCTTGATGCTGAACGCTCTGGCTCCTCCTCTACTTTTAGAAACTTTAGGGACAAAAGAATGAATTCTGGGAGCTCAGGGCTCTAGTAGTGATATGGTACTTTGAGCTCTTTAAGGTTTGATGCTGCCGTATTGTTAATGTAGGTGAGGAGGAGGATTTTAAACAGGAAGCCAGTGTAGTGAAGCTGGTCTCTGTTCCTGGTTCTTGTCAGGACATGTGCTGCAGCATTTTGGACAAAGAGTCTTTAACGACTCACTGCTTCTTTTTAACATGCGCTATGGAGTCTAATCAGCGGCGGCTGGTGAAAACTCTTTTTGGTGGTGCTGTGCTCAGTTTTCAGTAACCTGGCAGTCATTTTTATACGAAAGCACAAAGCTAACTGCATCGTGCACAAACAAACTTAAAAAACTAAACTTAGAAAACTAAATAAATATAAAATATGCAAAAATAATAATAATCAGCTGTTTGATAAATCATGTAAATTATGAATGGTTGTGGCCCTTGTGCTCAGAGAGTCGTAGAGCTTCATTAGACTGAGTCTGGTCACTAGTGTTTACTCCTCGTCCTGAAACACACACAGTGCAATTCACAAACACTATGATGACAAAAGAGGAGGGGCCATCTACTACTAGATTATGACTCATACTCCATACGTCCTGCTAGCCACGCCTTCCTGCTGCACCGCTGACGGGAAACTCCTCGGGTGAACGTTTGACCTTTTCTCTGGCTTGTTGGTTGATGTTAAAATCAGCTTCATCTGGTTCAGTTTCTTTAATTCACAGTTTTTAACCAAAGTTCTCCTCAAATGGAGGTTGGAGAAGAGATCGTCCTGAATCTGGAGGCTGCGATGCTGTTTCCTGTGGATCACTGACGCTAGGACCGTCTGACATCCTCCGCCACGACACTGAGGGGCCTGGCGTGGGGCGCTATCAGAATCGCCCTTCGTGCGTTATTTTTGCCGATTTGCTTTGCCGTACATGTATCTTACCCAGCAACAGCCTCTTGTTGGCTCCTCGTCTCTGCTTTATGGGCGACGGTTCCAGCCCCTGAACTGACTGTGTCCCTGAACACTCGTTTCCCATTTCTACCGAACATGTTTATTTATATGTTATACAACACACGACATTATGAAATTTAAACACATAGATACTTAAATCATTTATAATAGCTAATGTTAGATTTTTTAAAATAAACACTCCACAAGGGAGAGAGGCGCCCTAGCGCCCTCTATTGACCAACCGCCACTGAGTCCAATGTTAATCGTAGTGAGTTTCCAGGGCTACATGATGGTCAATCTCAGTGGAGCCACAGTCTCTAAAGAATTCCTCACTTATATCGACGGATGATACTCAGGTAAATGTAACTGGAATGATTTCCAGCAGCCACAGCACAATCAGACCAACCTCTGGAAGAGAGAATATCTCACTGAACGATTCTCTGATAGAGCTGGATCATCTTAGAACAAGTGTGTGGTCTCATATTCAACTCATTATCACTGTTAACATGAATATTAACAACTCTTACTCTGAAACACAGAACGCGCTGCGTTTTATTTTGAAAAGTGTAACAGGAAGTGATCCAGTGATCGACGCAGGAGAAGCTGCAGCAGAAGAACAAAGAAGAAGAGACAAGAAGGTAAGGACATCTTTAACGTGGACATCTTTAACGTGGACATCTTTAATGTGGACATCTTTAATAAGGACATCTTTAATAAGGACATCTTTAACGTGGACATCTTTAACGTGGACATCTTTAATGTGGACATCTTTAATGTGTCTCTCTGTGTCATCACATCTGGTCCCGGTAACGGTATCTGTTGTCGAGTCCCGCTGCGCCTCCGACCCGGTGAAACCGGTAAAACCGTTTAAATCGTTAAAAACTGTTAAAACCGACTTTAGACTGAAACTCCAATATGTTCCGGAGTCTTTGTGGTAAAGCGGATTCACCGCCTGAATCAGTTCGAGCCCCGGGCAACGCCTCTTACATCCATCCAATAATAGTCACACCTATCACCAATAGTGACGCCATTTTATCAGGGAGAGAGACAGACAGAGACAAAGAGACAGAGAGAGAGAAGGACAGAGAGAGAGAAGGACAGAGAGAGAAAGAGACAGAGAGAGAGAAGGACAGAGAGACAGACAGAGAGAGAGAGAGAGAGAAGGACAGAGAGACAGACAGGCAGAGCAGAGAGAGTGAGACAGAGAGAGAGAGAGAGAGAGAGAAGGACAGAAAGAGACAGAGAGAGAGAGAGAGAAGGACAGAGAGAGAAAGAGACAGACAGAGAGAGAAGGGCAGAGAGACAGACAGAGAGAGAGACAGACAGAGAGAGAGAGAGAGAGACAGAGAAAGACAGACAGACACAGAGAGAGAGAATAAAATAAAAAGACAGGAGCTGTGATGGTCCTTCAGGTCAGAGGACACAACTTATTCGTCTGTCCACCAGTTGTCCTCTAATCAGTCCATCTAGTCTCTTCCTGTCAGCTGCTGTCTTCAAGTCCCAGAGTGTTTAGCAGCGCCCCCTGTAGTGTCCTAAGCACATATTAATATGTCCAACGACCATATCTGAAGACAATCAGGGACGTGGACAATCCACATCTGGATCTATTAATCATCATCATTTTAAGAACAGGAAGCATTTGAGCAGACTTCGATCACCATGGTAACAGATGAAGCATCAGATCAATGTTCTGTCCTGTTTCGATAAAGTTAGTGTTGAAGTTACAGACGGAGGTTGTGTGTCAGCGTCTCTGCTGAAAACAGCTCACACTAAAAATACAGCGTCTAAAATAACCTGAAGGACTGGATCTGTCTTCACTGAATCAGACTTCGTGTTGACGTCAGAATTATTTCTATGTTTAATCTGTCGCCACGTTTGAAAAGCTCAATATAAGTTTTGTACCTGCGGGGTCGTGCCGTCCACAGAACAGTCGGGGCCCCGGTAACCACCTGACGGACCCTGTTGACGGCCCTGTACAGACGTGACGATGACTCATCACAAAACGGATCTGTTGACATTAGGGATGTGTCATATTTATCGTCTACGATAATATCTTAATTGTTGTTTTAACGATGTTTGAGCTGACGTTATCAAGTATTGAGAATATCGAGTGTAGAGCCACCCGGAGCGAGCGCTCCTCTCCACCAGCGCCGTGAGGGAGGGAGAGAGGGGGAGAGAGAGCCAGGCACCTGGCACCAGCTCCACTGGCTGAGTCAGAGTGACTCCAGCCCGGGTAGAGCGAGCGCCCCTCTCCACCAGCCCAGTATTTGATGACAGTAAATCATTTTGCAGCATTCTAGAGATCACAGAGCCTTCTCTTTCATGGTGTGTCTCTCAGCCTTATCCCTCCCTCCCTCCCTCACTCTAACTCTCATTCACCCACTCGTCCCGGACAGAGAGCCTGGCCCGGCTCGATCGGCGGTCTAATTATCGTCAGTTGCTTGTTAATATCTCACACCCTGGTTGACGTTAGAGAACCTTCTGCTAATGTCTGTTCCTGTCTCAGCTTTAAAGATGAAGGAGAAGTCAAACAGCCAATACGAGTCCTTCCTCTTCTGGAGGCAGCCAATCCCAGCCCTCGATCTATCCGAGCTGGAGAATATGGGTTTGACTGACGGTCAGTCGACCAATAGCAGAAAAGGAAAAGACAAGCTGCCCAAACTGAGGCGTCAGGACGAGGAGGTGAGAGAGGACGTCTGAGCTTTGATTGTTTGATCACATGACTTCATGTATTTGGATTAATCTGCCAACGAGAATCACATTTTAAATGTCTTTGCAAAAGCACTTTGTTCTGCTGCCAGCAGGTGGAGCTGTGACTCACCTGTCACCAGGTTTGATCCAGGTCCGATGGTCGTGTTGACTCCGTCTTCTCTTCCTCTCTCCACAGACGAAGCTGCAGGAGTTTTCTTCCTTTAACTACTGGAGAGCTCCGATCGCTGACGTGGACACTCTGCTCGCCGACCTCAACCTGCTGCTGTGAGACCAGACCACCTGTCCCCTGATCCAAGACCACCTGTCCTCTGAACCCAGACCACCTGTCCTCTGATCCCACACCGCATGTCCTCTGATCCCAGACCACCTGTCCTCTGAACCCAGACTACATGTCCTCTGAACCCAGACCACCTGTCCCCTGATCCCAGACCACCTGTCCCCTGATCCAAGACCACCTGTCCTCTGAACCCAGACATCATGTCCTCTGATCCCAGACCGCATGTCCTCTGATCCAAGACCACCTGTCCTCTGGTCCCAGACATCATGTCCTCTGATCCCAGACATCATGTCCTCTGATCCCAGACCACCTGACCTCTGACCCCAGACCACGTGTCCCCTGACCCCAGACCACATGTCCCCTGACCTGACCCCAGACCACCTCTGACCAACCTCACTTGATCTGTGACCCCAGATCCTGGATCAGTCTCTTGCTCCAGCTTGAAGTTTGTCTTCAGGAGCATTTACAGAACATTTGTGTTTTTCAGTGAATTCGTCAGAAAATTAAAATCAGTCTGCAGAGACTGGTCCTGGTTCAGATTCAGGTTCTGGTTCAGATTAGCGTCCCTCAGCTTCGTGTTCACTCTGACTCAGTGTTGTATGAAGATGCATCACACTCACTGAAGACGTGATGATGTCATAGTGAAGAATTAAGCACAGGAAGAGGACATCATGACATCATCAGGTCTCTGTTGTGAATGGGATGCACCTCTTGAGTATTTGTCCATGTCAGATCTATAATTTATCATTATCACTTTATTTTAGACAATGATCAGAATGTTCCTCAGTGTCACATAAATTATTTATTTATTAGACGAGTTCTACCTGTGAGACGTTTTCATCAGTTTCTATTTGTGCCTTTTTCTTTTCAGCTGCTTTGTTCAGTCGTCTTGATTATTTATTGATTTCTCATGCTGCTGTTTGACCCACTTTGAGAAAGTCCTGTCAGAATGTAATGTTCACACACTAAAATAAATAAAATGTCATTGATTGATCTACATCACTTTGATCACGGATCCGTTTCTTCTAAAATAGATCAAGCTTCTGTGATTTCACTGGATCTAGTTTAATGTGAAGTTAAACTATAAAACTAAAACAAAGGTTTTAATATTCAAATAATTATAGAACAAACTTTGCTTTTAGTGTGGATAAAATAAAGGTTTATCTTGTACTGTTTTCTTTATGAAGTAATTCAACATTCAAAGTACATGAAGTCTTTATTTGTATGTGAAACATTTTCAGAAAAATATAATTTAACTTTGAAAATCAGATTTTATATTTACAAAATATTTGTACTATTATTTTTACTTTTATTATTGGTCCTCTGACATCATCTCTCCAGCTCCTGATGGATCCTGAGGTTGTTCCCAGGGCTGATGGGATATGTAGTTCTGTCTACTCCGGGTGGGCGTGTCCTATGATTTTACACTGATCAATCAATAAAATCAACAACAAATCAAAGATCACGAGTTGATGTTTAAAATAAAAAGCATCTGTTTAAGACGTCATACATTATAATTATGTTAAGGAGCCGAACCACTTCAGGCCTGTTACTGACTTCTCACCTGATGAAGACCATGGAGAGGATCATCCTGCCACACCTGCGATCGCTGGTGGGCACACAGCTGGACCCCCTGCAGTTTGCCTACCAGCCTGGGATTGGAGTGGACGACGCAGTTATTGACCTGCTGCACAGATCGCTGCTACACCTGGAGGACAGCGGGAGCAATGTGAGGGTCATGTTTTTCAACTTCTCCAGTGCTTTTAACACCATCCAGCCTTCAGTGCTCAAAGTGAAGATGGAAAGTGTGGGAGTAGACCAACACCTGGCTGCATGGACAACTGACTACCTCACCAACAGACCACAGTTTGTGAGGCTCCATCACTGTGTCTGACGTGGTGCACTGCAGCACAGGTGCCCCTCAGGGTACGGTGCTCTCCCCCCTTTCTCTTCACCCTCTACACATCGGACTTCACCCACAACACCACCCACTGCCACATCCAGAAGTTCTCCGATGACACAGCCACTGTTGGGTGTGTTTCTGAGGGGAACGACCTGGAATACAGGACGGTCATCAGGGACTTTGTCAGCTGGAGTGAGCTCAACCAGCTCCAGCTCATCACCAGCAAGACGAAGGAGATGATCGTAAACTTCCGGAGGAAAGCATCCTACTTCACACCGGTGAACTTCCAGGGATCGGACATAGAGGTGCTGGAGAGCTACACATTCCTGGGTGTTCACCTCAACAATAAACTGGACTGGACTGACAACACCCATGCTCTTTACAAGAAGGGCCAGAGTCGCCTCCACCTGCTGAGGAGACTGAGGTCCTCCGGAGTGTGCAGGGCTCTCTTCAGGACTTTCTATGACTCTGTGGTGGCCTCAGCCATCTTTTATGCTGTGGTCTGCTGGAGAGGGGGCAGCACGGACAGAGATCAGGCTCAATAGACTTATTAGAAGGGCAAGCTCTATCCTGGACTGTCCTCTGGACTCCATAGAGGAAGTGGGGGAGAGAAGGATGTTAGCTAAGATGAGATCCATCATGGACAACACCTCTCACCCCCTACATAACACTGTGGTCCCTGAGCAGCTCCTTCAGCTGCAGACTGTTACACCCACAGTGTAAGAAGGTTCCGCAGGTCCTTCATCCCGGCTGCTGCCAGGCTCTACAACACCTGCACCACCTGATAATGTTGTAGTTTCCTGTTCATGTCTCGACCCACTACTACTCACCATGGCTGTATTTTTATTTATCCACAATTACATTTTCTAATATTTTTAATATTTACATTTACCACTTACAATGTCTGACTCTCCTTATCATAGTACTTATATCATGGTCACTTTACATTGCAATATTTTCTTATTTCATTTTATTTCATTCATGAGCATGAATATTACTTATATTCTTTACATTACAATACTTTTTATATCATGCCACTCTTTTTTTATGTACCCTTTTGCACATTGTCTGTTTGCAGGTCGATTGTTTTCTTTTTTACTGTGTAAATTACAGAAATGTCTGTTGTTTTGTGTTATTGCCTTTTCCATTTTAATTTCTGTAGTGTATACTACACTTTCTCTCTGCTGCTGTAACAAGTACATTTCTCCGTTGTGGGATGAATAAAGTACATCTCATCTAATCTAATCTAATCTAATCTAAATACTAACAAACGGTTGCAGTGCTATAGGTGGACTGTAGGGGGCGGGCTCACGCCAGGCCCCACCCACACCGAGGTCAACCTCTCTGCTTCCTGTTCCGGTGTCGCGGAGCCGCTGTCTTGTTTTCACATAAGCTCCTCCCCCTGCAGGTGAGCGCTTGTCACCGCCTCAGTGACGTCAACAGAAGCTGCTTTAGCCTCACAAGCTAACAGTTTGTACTAGCTAACGGCTAACACAGCTAGCTGCAAAACACGCGCGTCAAATGACACAAAGTTATGAGCACACCTCCTGTTTGGACTTTCAACATAAAATACAGATTGAGAGAGTATCTGCAACAAGCTGCATTAAAAACCAAAGAACCGGATTCAGATGTAAACAGCTGCTGTGGTTCGTTAATTCATCATCAATCAACTGCAAACACTTCAAATCAACATTTGTTCCATTTGTCATTTTAAATGGTTCTGTCATTTCTGGAAATAAAGTTACTTTGAGTTAAGGAGATTTAACGGCACAAAAAACATCATGTCAACTTCTGCTCCACAGAAAATATTGTACAACTATATATATATATATATTATATTATTCTAATTACAGAATACTTTGACATCTTCAAGCCAATCTGCTCTTTATCTAATGTTAAAATGTTTGGGAAGTGATTTTTTAGTTTTTCTGATGAAATGAAACATTGGAACCTTTCACCTGGAAACTAAGATTTATACTTGAAGAATAACAACATGTATGTAGATAAATATTATTATAACTGTGACTATTGTTGATGAATCGTCAATAATAAGTTGAACGTCTTCAAACGTCCAAACTCACACAGACACAAACGCGTTATTCAGAGAATCATCATGTCAGAAATAGAAACTATTTCTTCATAATATATCACAATCATCCAACTTGATTTCTCTGGTGTAACCACATTAGACAGAATTCATATATTTGATAATACTTATTTCTCTTGGTCGTTGTATCGGTGACAGTTTCAGCTTTGATGATTTTACTTTGAAAAGCTGATAAGCACTAAGAGTAAAAGACAGGCACTCTTATTGTGAAGGCTACAGCCCAGACTTCCGGGCGCAGCGGCCTCCTCTGGGTGATTGACGCAGTAAACAAGCAGGAGAAGCAGCGGCGGCGCAGAAACTCCGGATCTGAGCTTCGTGAATTCAAGTGCGCACAGAAATCTGCGCTCTTGTACTCACCGCTGCGACTTTCGCGCTAAAACCTGCGCAAACCCGCGCTTGGTTCTGCTAACGGGTTAGCGTGCTAGCATTAGGCGAGAGGAGCGCGGTCCTGCTCCTCACTGAAGCGGACACGGTGAGTATCTGAGCCGCCGAGCTCCAGAGGGTTCAGCCCAGTTTAACACGGACAGTGACCGGGACCGGTGCAGTGACCGGGACAAGGACCGGGACAAGGACCGGGCTCTGCTCCGGTGATTGTTCCGCGGCGCTGCTGCAGAATCTCGTTAACCGGATGTGGAAGTAGTTTTTTCTCCGGGTGTAAAATAGGAAATTTCTCTGTGACTTCCCCCGGAAAACCAACAAGTTAATATCAAACGGTTTCCTGTCGGTGCGAGTGTCCGTGAGTCGGTGCAGCTGCTCCCGGTGTTTACCGGCTGCGGTGGGGACCCTCATCCCGGTGGGGACGTGGCACATGGCGGATTCTTTCTGTCCGTGAAGGCGCGTAAAATGGCTCCTCGTCCCGCTCGGCTGCTCCACACTCACGGCCGCTGTTTAACTCCAGGCTTCCATTATCGGACGCGCCGTCGAGCTAACTCCGCTAGCTTTGCTCACTTTCCGACAAAATAAAACCATGGTCACCTGAAGAAACGCAGACATCCCATAATACCAGTGTCACACGTTTAAACCCGGATATCACGCGTGCTGTGATTTGTACTCAGTTTGGTCGGAAACATGTTCACGATGTTAGCGCCCAAAACAAACGGACACTGGTTCCATTATCGGACAAACGCTCATTGTTTTCTGCTGCTGAATCTGGAGGAAAAACACCAAGTTTGATCTGACGTCACTTTAATTATTGATTAATGTTCTGATCAATAATCACACTAATGTGATCGATCAGAAGTTCACTGTTTTAAACCGATTATTGACAAATCAATAAATCAGCTGATCGATACGGTTTAATGAGATCCGAGTGTGAACTCACTGTGACACCATCAAATTCTATATGTTGTAAAATCATTAGCACGTTTACTGGTTTTACTTTAATGAGTCTGATGAATGTTGGTGCTTCTTTCAATGAATTTCATTATTAATTACCCATGAGGCTTTTCTCAGTAAATGAATTCATCACAACTTCAAAGTGAAAGCGTTAAAAACCTGCAGATGTTCAATTAAAGATAATAAATTAGTATTAAAACAGTAAACTAACTTTTCTGTCTGAATAACTGAAGTTTCTGTAAACTTTGGTTTTCACAAATTAAACTGAATGAATTTGATATTTGGACAAAACAAAAAATATCCTAAAGTTTAGTGTTGATATAAAGTTACTGATACTATTACTTACGGAATAATAATCTTAATTGATTTATTAGCTGTTTAAAACAAGCTCAGCTCTTTGCAATAAAATCAAAGAATCAGGAACTGAAGAGAAAAACCAGACAAGATAAGATTTTAATGTTTTTCTCTGGTGATTTGTGATAAAAAAGTAAATTCATTTTTTCTATTTTCATATGAAAAAGTTTGTCTTTATATTTGTAAATACATTTTTCTAATAATGTGAACAAATTGACATTTCATCAAACATCTCAGTACATCATAGTGAACACACACACACACACACCTTTCATGGTAAATTTAACAGTCATGTGACAGCAAGTTTAAGGTTTTAACGCTAATGAATAAACGATGGAAAGCACAAACACTAAACTCTGAGTTAAATGAACATTTATCAGCTGTTTAGGTGAAAATAAAAGTCCCATGATGTTTCCATTCAACAAAATCTACCTGCGATTGTCCCTTAAACAGGATGTGATGTCACAATTCTCACTTGTGTCTCAGTCTCTACCCCTACTTCTCACTTTGACGCGTTGTCTCCTGCATCTTGTGTCTGCGTCAGATGTCGTTGGTGGACCTCGGCAAGCGTCTGCTGGAGGCGGCTCGTAAAGGGCAGGACGATGAGGTCAGAAACCTGATGGCCAACGGAGCGCCGTTCACTACTGACTGGGTGAGACAAAAAAATCAATCCGTGATTCATCTGTTTTTATTTGATCAGATTATGAATTAAAGACAATACGTGTGTGTGTCCTGTAGTTGGGGACGTCCCCCCTCCACCTGGCCGCTCAGCATGGTCATTACTCCACTGCAGACGTCCTGCTCAGAGCCGGCGTCAGCAGAGACGCCCGCACCAAAGTGGACAGGACGCCGTTGCACATGGCTGCCGCGGAGGGACACACCATCATCGTGGAGCTGCTGGTCCGAGTAAGCTCAGATAGATCTGGACTTTAATCTAAAGTCTGCGGGGCGTTCACCCGATTGTTAAAATCAACAACATCAAAGTCAAACTTTTTGATAAAAACCTATTTGAAATTAAAAAAAGTTTTAAAATAAAAAGTTTTTTAGATATTTTATTTACTAAAGGAAAGTCCAATGAAAACAGCTAATTCTCACATTAGTAAAAATACAAACATCCACATTAAATCTATGAAGCAGTTTGTGTTTAAAACTGTTTTCACTTTTCAGAGCGGCGCAGACATCAACGCCAAAGACATGCTGAAGATGACAGCGCTGCACTGGGCGGCTCAGCACGGACACCACGGCGTGGCCGAGACGCTCATCAAGCACGGAGCCGACGTGCACTCGCTCAGCAAGTTTGACAAGACGCCATTCGACATCGCTGTCGACATCCAGAACACGGAGCTGATGCTGCTGCTGCAGGTGAGACAACATCCTGACGTCTGATTGGACGGTTATTGTGTCAGATATACAGTAAAGATATACTGTGTGTGTGTGTGTGTGTGTGTGTGTGTGTGTGTGTGTGTGTGTGTGTGTGTGTGTGTGTGTGTGTGTGTGTGTGTGTGTGTGTGTGTGTAGGAGGGCATGCAGAACCAGGTGAACATGAACCAGGTGAGTATGAACGTGGAGACGAGCTCCACCAACCAACAGTTCATCATCCAGGGAATACCTGCCATACAGGGGGGCGTGGTCAACCTGGCAGAGCTGCTCAACAAGGCCAATGCAGGTATGACATCACTCACTCTCTCTCTCTCTCACTCACTCTCTCTCACACTGTCTCACTCTCAGATTTTAATGTTTATGTTTCAGGAGATTCGGAGGAAGCGATGGCGGCCAGCGCTCTGGACTCCAACATCCAGCACGCCACTGTTGTCAACGAGGGCGGTCAGAGGGTCATCACCATAGTAACGGACCAGCATGGCAACCTGCAGACCACTGGAGGAATGTCTCAACCGTTCTTCGTGACCATGCAGCACGGACAGCAGAGTATGAACTTGAAACATCCTTCATGCAGTTTTTTTTCTGAGTCACTTGATGATGCTGACCGTGTTTGTTTGTGGTCAGTGCTGGCGGTCCCAGCCAACGCGGTGACAGAGGAGGTGGTGACGGAGGAGCCGCAGCCCCCACCCACCAGGAAGAGGAAGCTGGAGGTAACCAGCAACCACAACGACACAGGAGAGACGGTGAGCTGACGGCAATTTCACCAGTATGACCAGGCGAGACCGAGAATGAATCCATGATGTGATGTTTAACACTAAAGTTCCATATATGTAGGGCCGACGAATCTTCCCCTGATTCAGTTTTCAAACACAAAATATAATGAAAAACACTTTGAATAAATTCTCACAGTCCTACGTGACATCGTCCCATCTGAGTGCACAAGGTTCCCGCATCTCTCAAAGAAATTAAATTCTCTTAAATTGACCAGAAATTTGCTGCAAGGTATTAAATTTGCAGGCAGTGACACACACAGTTCTATGTTTTTAACAGCGTAACACAGATGGGTGTTGATTTCTTCTACACTGAATATGAAGTTTTCCTGTGAGCAGAGTACGACACGTTTATTGAGATCTTAAAAAGCTTAAATTTGACTTTAAAAATGGTGCAAGAACCAGAAGATGTTCAGTTCACTGTTTTTAAAGCTGAAACAAAGAAATGTGACTCAAAACAATAAATTATAGCAGCAGCAGATTGTTCATGTCCGACTTATTCACAACAGCTGGCAGGACTCTGGTGTAGTTCTGCTCGGAGTACTTACGCAAATAGTGTCGACTCTGTGGTATAGAGAAAAAACTGTTCTAGAGTAGTGCAACAATTTGTTTACAGCTCGTCCACACCGGCGTCAGCCCTTAAAACCAAAACATTTGGAATCTCCTCGTCTTTCCAAGTGGACGTCTTCGTCTTCTACGTGTGTCACGTGTTAGAAACCTCAGAGACACCTCCACTCGCTCACTGGGAAGGTTCCAGATGTTTTCTCTCATGGACTCACTCTGACATTATCTAACCCTTTCTGTGACATGACCTCTTCTTCCTCCTCCTGCAGGAGTTGCTACAGAGGCAGCTGCAGGAGGCCAACAGGAAGGCGCAGGAGTACCGACAGCAGCTGCTGCGTAAAGAGCAGGAGGCCGAGGAGTATCGCATCAAGCTGGAGGCCATGGCCCAGAGTCAGGCCAACATCACCGGTACCAACGCCGGCGCCCTGACCGCCGACAGCGCAGCCAACGCTGCCGCCAGCCCCGAGGAGGTGGTGGGAGGAGATGAGGACGAAGAGGAAGGAGCTGCCAGCATGGTGGAGGAGGAGGGGGAGATGGTTGTGCTGCCGGATGGAGGCATCATCATGGAGGGGGAGGAGGGTCAGGTGACGCTGGTGGAGGCAGGAGGAGAAACGACAGAGGTCAGCTCCTAACAGAGAAGGTGGGGGGAGAAGGAGGGAGTGATGCCAACAAAGAGATGCATCATAACAGCAGAGGGTCAGTTTGACTCACAAGTTTGATTCCCATTGAACAAAGTGATGGAGGAGCTGAATCAGATGATTTTAACTGTGCACCATTTTGAATCCCCAAACGGAGAAGAGACAAAATGGTTTCCTAACAAACAGTAGTATGAGGAAGGTGGACTAAGAAATCATTACACCGGGTTTCAGTCGTGCACCATTTGAAAGATTTGATAATGTTCTGGGGAGGAGAAGCCAAATGGCTTCACTAAGAAAACAGAAGAATTAACAGAAAACTTAGTTATGCACCATTGTGAATCCCCCCCAAAATTTGATTCAACAGGGACGAGGAACAAAATGGCTGCTACAAAAAGTTAGACTGAAGAAGATGACAGTGGATTTCAGTCATGCACCACTTTGATCTGTATTTCAGAGAAGGAGACAAAATGGCTTCCCCAAAGAGCAACAGCAAGAAAAGAAGGAAAGGCTGAAAAAAATCTTAAATAAACACGGAGAGGGAACTCAGTCCTGTGCCATTTTGAATCCTTGAAAGATTTGATACTAACACGTCAGAGAGAAGAAACTAAATGGAGACATGTTCCCACTGTCTTTACTGAATACTTTTCACTATCGAGGATAGATGCAAAATGGCTGCAAATAGAAATTAAGCTGGAATAAAGAATCCAGTGATTGTGTTCCGGAGGAGGTGGGAGCCCAAGTTAGACGTGAGGACGACACGCCCCCGTTGTTTCATTAACGTCACCGTCTGACTCAGTTTCTGTGTGAGGACTAAACCGGGTTTGTGTAAAATAATTCTCAGAAAGTTTTAGTTTGTTTTTAACATTGTTTTGAACACAGATGGTTCTTCACACTGGAGCCATTTGTGTCCCTTCATTTCTTTCATATTCAGTTTTACTGGTGAAACAAACCAGCACAGTTGTTCGTCTGACGCCTTTAACCTGAGACCACGTCGCTCCTTTTTAAAATCCAGTTACTCAAACCTTTCCATTGCTTGCACCATTTTGCTTCCCCGGAAGAAAAGATTTTAGTTTGGACTCAACAACTTCCTGCTTTTTTTCTTGTTCTTGTTCTGGTATTTTTACATTTCTGTCTGGACGTTTTCAGATGTGACTTCATCGTGTGTAAAACTCAACAAACTTGTACGATTTCCTGTTGCAATCACTCATGTATTGAATTTAGTTAGAAAATAGAAAAAACAACCGGAACTGAACCAGATTCATCATGAAACCTTCAGTTGTTCATGAATTAATATTGTTTTCATCCAGTTTGTTTGAATCATCACGCCGTTGTAACCCTGGGTTTTACAGAGCTGACACAAACTCCCACCGATCCACTCATCTTCATTATTGATTAATTGGTGAAAACTTCATGTTAGCATTTGTCACAGTTGAACGACTTCATGAGTCAAATCCTTAAAAGAAAATCTAAAAGAAAGTCTGTGAAAGTTCAAATGTTCTCTGAGAACTGAAAACCAGCTCAGGTTCTGCGATTACATTTATTGATTAATTGGCTATTGATTGTTTCAGCTCTGCTCGGTTCAATGCATCAGTTTTTAATGACCAACCATGTTCATTATCATCACTTCTGTTTCTGTGATTCTTCATAAAACAGAGGCGATCACATTGACACGTTTGATTTCACTCTTCTGTCCTCAGACCGATCTCCTTCGGTTCACTCATGAAAATGATCAGTTATCATTGGAAACACGAGTCGTCTACTCATCATTCAGAATCGCGAGAAATCTACCAACTGAAACATCTTTTCTCAAAATGTTGCTGGAAATATTCTGAATGTGTTTATTATCTTTATAAAGAACGTGTTTAGTCCACAGAGTCTCAATTCAGAAGGACCCGAATACCCAGTGAAAAGTGGAAACTTGAGCTTTTAATGAAAATATTCATGTGTGGGAATAACCAGACTATTTTTCAAATTTTCAATATTTTCTGTGGATGATTTATAAATTAATCAACTAATCCTAAAATGTCAGTAAATACTGAAATATACAATATAAAATGCCCTTAACACATCAGATCATTTATTTGTTTTAAACCAAACATATTCAGTTTACTTCCCAACAAAGAGACCTGGAGCGTTTCGTACTTTCACTTTAAAATGTGACTGAAATAATGATGAGGAATAAAAAACTGTCAGTTGTACATGAGTGTTTCTACAGGACGACTTCATCTGTCTGAACTCTGACGCGTGAATCTAGCTTCAGAGTGGATCCGAGAAAAACTATTTATTAAATGTGACAGTATGTGTACAAACTAACACCACCTCTCTGCTGTACGTCGGCAAATTCTAACTTTGCAGAAGGAAATCGGCCGAAAAACCCGGTTGTGAACAGACGAGTTACGGATGTGAAGCGTCTGAACCCTCGGCTTTGTTTCTGGTCCAGTTCTTGTTGGTCTTGTTCTCCCTGGTTCACTCCCCCTGTATAAAATCACTAATGGATTCCTCCCTGTCAGCTGATTGTCATGTTCGGTGCGTCAAGCTCTTCGTTCTCCGGTCACTGATTCATTTGAGTTATTTTTATAAGCTCAACCTTTTTCTATGTACATATAAAGTTGTATTTTTTTAACTGTACCTGAACGATGGCTGCCTGCCCAGGTTAAAGTACTCAGAAATATAAACACTTGTTTTTTTGAATAACATTGTCTCTGTTGTGTGTTTGACACAGTGACACCTGAATGCTGCGTGGGGCATTCAGGGTCGAGCATTTCCCCCAAGTCATAATCATGTCACGTTTATAGAAGCACGTTTGCTCTTTAACCTCTTTCAAAGTTGCCTCGATAAAAATGAGTGAAATGACACAACACTGAATTAGCTGTTTTTATTTTATCAACAAGAAAAATACTTTAATAACGAACTATGGAGAAGACCCGCCCCCTCACTGCCTGTGAGCAGTGTTTTCAGTTCAGTGGAGAAATGTACACAAAGCTAGTGGACAGGAAGTGATGTCACATGTTTAATAATCAAAGGATTCAAAGGTTTTATTTCATGAAAAGTTTGAAACTTTCTGCAACTTCCTGCTTTTTATGGATGTTCTGATTGTAATCACGTGATCGGGCTCCATGTAAACAAACCGAGAGTTCACGTTTTTTATTGATCAAAAAAATGGTCGATTATCTGCAAAGCGACAGAAGAGCGGAGGGCGGTGATTGGCTGAGACACCTGTCAATCAAGCCGAAGAACGCTGATGTTGCTCATATGAAAAAACTCTATTTCCCATGATCCTTTGTAAAGCGGCCCCAGGGATTATCCCGCCCACCCCCTGGATTAAAAGTGATCAGTTTTGATTGACGTGCCCATCGTCCAATCAGCGGCGGCGCAGAGGCACGCGGCCAACCGTGAGTGTCTGTGGGCGGGTCCGCGCGTAGGGGGCAGGGCGGAGGTATCATGGAGGATCAGTAGAGACTCAGTCCGTCAGAGGAGCAGCTCCGAGCACCGGGACCTCACGACCGTTACCGAGCACACGAAGCACCGGCACCATGGACATGAAGAAGAGGATCAGTCTGGAGCTGCGGAGCCGGAACCCGGCGGAGGTGAGCCCCGCTCTTTTTAAGTCTCAAATAACCCGGGACGAGCCACCGGAGCACCGGAGCCACCGGAGCCCGTCACATGCAGCCCGCCACCGAACACTTAACGGAAACTCAGCGGCGGGACATCCACTCGGTGAAAGCGCTTATCGGTCACTGCACAGTCCGGTAAACCGAAAGCAGCGGACCCGGTAGATGTGGAAGCATCCCGCGGCTCGGTCCGCCCCCCCCCCGGTAAAACCCCCTCGGTCCCGGAGAATCTATGTTAAATCAAACCCTTAACATTCATCTACCGTCTCTACATTCTCGGTTTCACGTTAAATTCGTCCACGGTTCTGCTTCGTCCCGGTTCACCTGAAACTTTAACTTTGAGTCGGTGTCCGCCGCTCGGTCAGGCTCGGTTTTACCGGACGATTCGAGCCTCTTACCGAGAATAACTTAGCGTTTGTCCGGTAATCAGAGCCGGTGTTCGGGGCTTTTCGCGGGGTTTCGTCCCGGACGAAAGCTGCGTACCGAACAACGGCGGGTCGTCTTCGGTGAGCGGACATTTTAAGTCGCTTCAACTTCGACGGGAACATCGTTTAAAACGACGTTTGATTTAACTGCGTCGTTAAACTCGGTTCAAACCGGATTTACCGGCGGCTCGGAGGGTTTTAATCGGTGTTTGCTGCGACCCTGCTCGGTGGAGCGGACGCGGAGGTCGGTCACAGACATTTTGAGCTCGGTGGTAACGCGTTACCGATTTATCGTTACTCTGAGCGGATTATTGTGGAATCAAACGAATACTTCTATATTCAAAGTAACGTTACACCGTTACATCGTTACTGTAACGCCGAGGGAGGTGTTAGCTAAACGTCGCTAACGAGTCAAAATGGCGTTACCGAGGTTACCGAGGTTACCGAAGGTAGTTTAACCACGCGGAGCAAGAACACGACTGAGCCGCCATTAAAACTACGAACCTCCGGGTTACTCGTCACTAAGCACAGCTGTGTGTGTGTGTGTGTGTGTGTGTGTGTGTGTGTGTGTGTGTTATATAACCCGAATACACACCGACCAGCGTCAGTTAAATAACACACACACACACACACAATCGTTCACTGGTGTCATGTTGTATGAAGGGGGGGGGGGCGGCAGATGGTGTGTGTGTAGAGTCGCCCCCCCCCCCCCAGCTTATAGTGGGTTAAACACGCACGCGCTCAGCGTCAGTAATGGCCGACCTCTGGTTTTCATCCTGAACCAGTGTCTGCTGGTTATATAACAACCAGAGGAATTCTGGGTAATATGAGTTAAGTCCTCACACAAACATTTACATTTACCTGTCTGTCTGTTTACACCCGTCTGTCTGTCTGTTTACACCCGTCTGTCTGTTTACACCCGTCTGTCTGTTCACACCCATCTGTCTGTTTACACCCGTCTGTCTGTTTACACCCGACTGTCTGTCTGTTTACACCCGTCTGTCTGTTTACACCTGTCTGTCTGTTCACACCCATCTGTCTGTTTACACCCGTCTGTCTGTTTACACCCGACTGTCTGTCTGTTTACACCCGTCTGTCTGTTTACACCCGTCTGTCTGTTCACACCCATCTGTCTGTTTACACCCGTCTGTCTGTTTACACCCGACTGTCTGTCTGTTTACACCCGTCTGTCTGTTTACACCTGTCTGTCTGTCTGTTTACACCCGACTGTCTGTCTGTTTACACCCGTCTGTCTGTGTGTTTACACCCGTCTGTCTGTTTACACCCGACTGTCTGTCTGTTTACACCCGTCTGTCTTTCTGTTTACACCCGTCTGTCTGTTTACACCCGTCTGTCTGTCTGTTTACACCCGTCTGTCTGTCTGTTTACACCCGTCTGTCTGTTTACACCCGTCTGTCTGTTTACACTCGTCTGTCTGTCTGTCTGTTTACACCCGTCTGTCTGTTTACACCCGTCTGTCTGTCTGTTTACACCCGTCTGTCTGTCTGTTTACACCCGTCTGTCTGTTTACACCCGTCTGTCTGTTTACACTCGTCTGTCTGTCTGTCTGTTTACACCCGTCTGTCTGTTTACACCCGTCTGTCTGTCTGTTTACACCCGTCTGTCTGTTTACACCCGTCTGTCTGTCTGTTTACACCCGTCTGTCTGTTTACACACCGTCTGTCTGTCTGTTTACACCCGTCTGTCTGTTTACACCCGTCTTTCTATTTACACCCGTCTGTCTGTTTACACCCGTCTTTCTGTTTAAACCCGTCTGTCTGTCTGCTTACACCCGTCTGTCAGTCTGTTTACACCCGTCTGTCTGTCTGTTTACACCCATCTGTCTTTTTACACCTGTCTGTCTGTTTAGACCCGTCTGTCTGTCTGTTTACACCCATCTGTCTCTCTGTTTACACCCGTCTGTCTGTCTGTTTACACCCGTCTGTCTCTCTGTTTACACCCGTCTGTCTGTCTGTTTACACCCGTCTGTTTACACCCGTCTGTTTACACCCGTCTGTTTACACCCGTCTGTCTGTTTACACACCGTCTGTCTGTCTGTTTACACCCGTCTGTCTGTCTACACCTGTCTGTCTGTCTGTCTGTTTAAACCCGTCTGTCTGTTTACACCCGTCTGTCTGTTTACACCCGTCTGTCTGTCTGTTTACACCCGTCTGTCCGTCTGTCTGTTTACACCCGTCTGTCTGTCTCTCTGTTTACACCTGTCTGTCTGTTTACACCTGTCTGTCTGTTTACACCCGTCTGTCTTTTTACACCCACCTGTCTGTTTACACACTGTCTGTCTGTTTACACCCGTCTGTCTGTCTACACCCGTCTGTCTGTTTACACACTGTCTGTCTGTCTACACCCGTCTGTCTGTTTACACACCGTCTGTCTGTCTGTTTACACCCGTCTGTCTGTTTACACCTGTCTGTCTGTCTGTCTGTTTAAACCCGTCTGTCTGTTTACACCCGTCTGTCTGTCTGTTTACACCCGTCTGTCTGTTTACACCCGTCTGTCTGTTTACACCCGTCTGTCTGTTTAAACCCGTCTGTCTGTTTTCACACCCTCTGTCTGTTTACACCCGCCTGTCTGTCGGTTTACACCCGCCTGTCTGTCTGTTTACACCCGTCTGTCTGTTTACACCCGTCTGTCTGTCTGTTTAAACCCGTCTGTCTGTTTTCACACCCTCTGTCTGTTTACACCCGCCTGTCTGTCTGTTTACACCCGTCTGTCTGTCTGTTTACACCCGTCTGTCTGTCTGTTTAAACCCGTCTGTCTGTTTACACCCGTCTGTCTGTTTACACCCGTCTGTCTGTCTGTTTACACCCGTCTGTCTGTCTGTTTAAACCCGTCTGTCTGTTTTCACACCCTCTGTCTGTTTAAACCCGTCTGTCTGTTTACACCCGCCTGTCTGTCTGTTTACACCCGTCTGTCTGTGTCCCCTTCAGATTGCGGAGCTGGTGGTAGACAACAGTCGCTCTGCTGACGGGGAGGTGGAAGGACTCTCAGACGACTTTAAGGAGCTGGAGTTCCTCAGCATGGTCAACGTGGGTCTGAGCTCGTTGACTAAACTGCCGTCGCTGCCCAAACTACGTAAGGTAACAAGAACTATTAAAGCTGACCTGTTCTGCTGGTTACCCACAATCCTGTGCAACACGTCACAAATGTAGACTGTGAATAAAGATGGATGACAGGACTCCTGTACCGAGTCACATGGATCGCCCCCTGGTGGCTGGCGGGTCTATAGGCCATAAACCCTGCCTGCTCCATGTTAGCGATAATTACGATCTGTGATTCTTTAAAAATCTCTTTTCTTCTTCAGCTCGAGTTGAGCGACAACAACTTGTCTGGTTCTTTGGAAACTTTGTCCGAAAAATGTCCAAACCTGACGTATCTCAACCTGAGTGGGAACAAGATCAAAGAGCTGAGCAACGTGGAGGCTCTGGTCAGAACACACACACACACACACACACACACACTCACACACTCACAGACAGACAGACAGACAGACACACTCACACACACACACACACACACACACTCACAGACAGACAGACACACACACACACACACACACACACACACACACACACACACACACACTCACAGACAGACAGACACACACACACACACACACACACTAACAGACACTCACTCACTCACTCACAGACACACACTCACACAGACACACACTCACACAGACACACACACAGACACACACACACTCCTAAACTCGCATCACACACTCCCACTACCTTCAGCTCACGTCAGCCACAGACCCGTCATTACCTTTACAGTCTATGGTTATTACTGACCGTTATTAACAAACTGTTTATTTAAGTCAGTATGCACATCGCGCATAGAGAGAGAGAAGGGGGCGAGAGAGAGGGGGGCGAGCGAGAGAGCTGTCTTTTTTAAAGTCTAAGTTTTACGGTTAGTTCATTTACTGATTTTGTAATGTGTAGATATGTTTTATGTTAAATCTGAAATAAAAATACCTATACGAGTAGTTATGTCTCGTTGTATTAGTTTGTCCTCCTGTTATTGACGTGATGCGCATGCGCAGATATTCGAATGTGTTTTTTTAGAGCGAATATTTGAACGTCATTTTGGAGCAATTTTGACAGAGACACGCACAGAGACACAGACACGCACAGAGACACAGAGACACGCACGGAGACACAGACACGCACAGACACACAGAGACACGCACAGAGACACAGACACACAGAGACACGCACAGACACACAGAGACACGCACAGACACACGCACAGAGACACAGACACATGCACGGAGACACAGAGACACGCATGGAGACACAGACACGCACAGAGATCCGTTTTTAGTTGCTAACATGATGTTTCCTGCTGCAGCAAAACCTGAAGAGTCTCCAGAGTCTGGACTTGTTTAACTGTGAGATCACGTCTCTGGAGGATTACAGGGAGAGCGTGTTCGAGCTGCTGCCTCAGGTCACCTACCTGGACGGCTTCGACCAGGAGGACAACGAGGCTCCAGACTCTGAGGCCGAAGACGAAGGTGGGACACAGGGTTTAGTGCTCGTCAGGAAAACCTCCCTGTGAATGCTCTTAAACTCGTCTCTGTGTTCACAGACGAGGACGGCGAGGATGGGGCGGGGCAGACTGGCGACTATGATGATGATGATGATGAAGAAGAGGATGAGGACGGCTCAGAGGGAGGAGAGGTGGGGCTGAGCTTTCAGGTGAACCGGGGAGATCAGGTGGGCAACTCAGGCTTCAGTCTGCAGGTCGACCCGCCGCCGGCTCAGATGCAGGCAAAGAGGAAAAAGAATAAACAAAGTTACCACGAGAGGTTGATGCTGAGCTGATTCATTGTGGACATTCGGTCTCTGCCTGGGCCGACCTGAGCCGGTGGGACGGGCTGACCTCAGCTGTGACCAGGTTCAGCACCAAAATGGCCGCCTCTGATCCATGACCCTGATCTGAAGTCTGCACCAGTGACAAAAGTTAATTGTTTATTAAATCTAAGGACTGTTCATCAGTCTATCTGAGAATACTTTATGTATTATGAGCTAGTATTTAATAGATATAATCTACAGTCTATATAATATTTACATTTATTACAGAGAATTAAAAATCAATCAGGACAAGTAGTTTATTTGTATTTATATGATAGACGTTCTGAACAAACTGTCAGAGTCGGTCTGATGGAGATCAGCCTGGTCACACGATCTGACGTAGACGTAGAGCTTCATTAGTGTCATCCAATCAGAAGCTGTGTGTTATTTTGTGAAGGTGTGTGTTGAGAAAGTGAAGTTTTTCTTCTGGTCTCAGGAGGATGAGGAAGACTATGCAGAGGAAGAGGAGGAGGAAGGTAAGTGATGTCCATGAAATACAACACATTTAATCCTTTGATCCACAATTTAATTTCAATCAATGAAAAGAGGAGTCTGTCATTCAAAGTATTTTTATTAATATTGTTTGATCAACAGGTAAAACCCCTAAAACGTAATAATTCAAGTTAATATTCAGCCTCTTTAAAAGGATCGCTAAGGATTTAAATAAGGATTAGTTGTGTGAATAGCTTTGATTGGTCAGAACCGTGACAGCTTCCTCTGATTGGTCCATTCCCTATGTGCAGAGGACCAGCCGGGCGTTCAGGGACAGAAGAGAAAGAGAGACGTGGATGATGAAGGCGAGGAGGAAGACGACGACGACGATGAAGACGACTAGTCCTTCAATCAACTCGTCGTCTGTGTGTCGTCCTGTTTCTGTCCGTCTCAGTCCACCTCCGGACCCGACCTCCGCCAGACAACAATCACTGCAACCATGGCAACAACATCAGCAGCAACAGGAACGGTGATCTGAAATAGTCCCTTTCAGTTTGCAGTAGAAAATCACGTCTTTGTTTTTAGATAATATAAGAAGATTCGATCAGAACTTTACCTGATGGTCCTCAGCTGAAGACTCAACACGTTTCCCTTTAAAACCTGGTTCAGGGTCAAAGCATCCGTCTGTCCCATAAGTCCGTCTCCACATCCTGAGCCTGAACCCCGACCCTCGTCTCATCGTCGGCTAGACGTCTGAATCTGAAGTTCTGGTGTGAACCAACTCCTTGTTAAAGAACAGGTGTGAAAACCAAAACACACTTTGTCTCCAGGGCTGACGACTCTTCTTCTTCTTCTCCTGTAAACAGGTTTAGTTTTACCAGGCAGGTGGGTGAGCACTGACGCCCCCTAGTTTTCAGCTGTTGTACTGAGCAGCTTTTCCAGTCCAGACTACAAGAAGTGTTCCAGCACCTGATGGTCTCATTTCATCAGGTTACCATAGTTACCAAATGATTGTGTACCGACACAGAAGAAAAGCAGTTTGTGATGTAAACTTTAAAGTGAAGATGGTGGTTGTTGCTGTTACTGGATGATTCCTCTAGAGGGCACCACAGCAGTAAAATCCAACAGAACCACCTGATCTATGTGACCTACATGATAAACATGGCAAACTTTGACGTTAGAATTTGTTTAGAATTGTCTCGGGGAACCACCGATGGATTCAATTCTGTGCCGAGCTCAGACTGACTTGCGGTAAGAACTCGGTAACTCTCTCAGATTGTTTGTGTTTATTTTTGCAGGATCAACCTTTAAAATAGCTGACTGATATTTTGACGAGCATGTTATTGTCATTGTGTGGCAGGAACACCGCACTGCACAGACTACTCACCCGACACTGCCCCCTATGGTTCATGTACATACTGCCTCTTGAATACAGATGGCGTTAAATTCTGAGGGCGTGCTCTCATGGAAGTTGACATCGTGCACACAAACCCAGTGTTAAAAAGAAGTTCATCTCCGACAGATCAGAGCAGATCAGTTTCACAGTCATATAATCACCGTGACGACATCCTGGGACTAAAACTCTTGTAGTCTGAACTGGACTCAGTTTGTTTTCTACGTTTTGAACGTCTGAGCTGATCCTCAGTCGTCCTGAATGTACAAACGTTAGTTTCACCTCCAACAAACCCGACTTCTCGTATCAGGACCTTCTTCTTCACAGGTTTTTACAGATTTATCTTCATCACATCGTTCTTCTCTGAGCCTCAGACCAACATCTGATCTCATCCAACAAAAACTTGTCGTTCAGGATCAGAACCCTGTTCTTTCTGCAGCCATATCAGTCTCTGGACTCTGACCGGAGTGGAGAGCGCCCTCTTCAGGAGCTCCTTGTGTCTTACACCCAATCAAGACGTCTCATGTTTCCGTGTTGAACGGTTCAGGATCTTCATTCGCCGTCACGTTTCAGTCCGATAAACTCCCTGACGTGGACGGGTCACGTGACTCTGCCGTCTCACAGTTGACATATGCAGACCTGCCGTCGCTCAGGTCCACAAAGATCATCTGATTAATATTCCCAGTGTGTGTTTGATTTATTGTGGGGATTCTTCAGGGAAGATTAGGGGGCGGGTGGGGTGAAGTTGTAGTTTGGGTGTGTTTGTTTTTGAAGTTAACAGCAGCCTGTTTTTTGTCCCCGTCAGCAGCTGTTGATGTTTTTAGTTTGATGTAAAACTGAGCGTCTCGTCCTCAAACAGCCCGTCCCCTCGCGATATTCAGACCACTGCCGCTGTTGTCACACTTCAGGCTCCGCCTCCTAAACACAACCCTTTGAACCTGACGGAAAAGAGTGGTGCGTTCAGGTGCCAGTTTACTGCCAGGTTTGAGGCGAGCAGTGAGTCTGTGACGTGTCTCTGAGTTGTTACGCAATGATGCCTTCACTGACACCTGCTCAGCTTCCGACTCTACGACGCTGTCACCTGTCACAGGTGTGCAGTGGATTATGGGATATTAAGGACTGAAGACAGCTGACTTCCAATGTTTCTCAGAGTGTGGTTGAGCTGGTTGCAGGGGGCGGAGTTTGAACGTGACACACCTGTTGTGTATTTTCTACTTTCTCCTGCTTCAGTCACAGAAACAAACCTGCTCACAAACTGAAAAACTCATCATCAGAACAATTAGACTCAAAAATGAATCTCAAGAGGAAACGTTCTCCCACGATGTCGAGCGCTGGCGGTTTTTTTATCAGGTGAGTCAGGTTTGTTCCTGAAGCTGCTCAGTTCGGGCTTTTATCTAAACTGCTGTAAACTTTTAGCTTTTCTCTCATTTTACACTTTTGAAAATGGTATCGTTTGAAAACATCCACGTGTCTGGTTCTAACATTCTCCACTTTTTTAGTTTTGACTCAGGATGAATTTTGAATCATAACTTTTAAACTGTTTCTATCTTTTTTATTCCATCTCTTAGAAACATACGAGTGTAAATCTTCTGTGGACACAAATTGAAGCTGATGGTTTTCTATGAGCTTCAGATCAGCCACTAAATGAACTGAGTTTGTTTAAGTATCTTTACATTTTGAATTCAATCAAATTTGATTTAATGTGCAAACATTAATAAATTCTACAGTTTTCTGTTTGAAGAAAAACGATGAACACTCGATCTGTGACATAAAAGTATTCAAGTCCTCCACTGGTGACTTCTCATTTTTAAATTCTTGAACTTTTATTGTCTAAATCATTTTCCGTGTTACTTGATTATTTGAAAAAGTGATCAGCTTCAAAATCAAATGTTGAAATTAGTTTGACTCTTGGCTCCTTGGTGCGACGCCAGTGAGGGATCAAGTCAGAGTTTTGCACCAGGGACCTTGAATAAAATCATGAATCAGACAAACGTGAGCACGAGGATGTTTTAACGTGTTGTTTTTAAGAGTGTAGATGTTGAGGGACACGTGTGTCAGACCTGCTGACGTCAGGTTTTAACTGGTTTTTAAGGCAATATTGTAAATACACTCAGCTCAGTTTCAGGTTGGTTTTTATTTTGTTAAAGACTTAAATCATTTTAAGGATGTTTGTGTTTCTACAGCGAGGTGATAGTTGAGCCTTTGACCTTTGACCCCAGCTCGCTCCTCTGTCAGCTGTTAGCATCCTCCTTCGTCCCGTCTGTGGGAAAAACTGTGTTTGACTTTTTGTGTGATGTAACAGAAACAGTACTGAGGGGTTTTCAATAAAATATATAAAAGAAAAACGTGTGAAACTGTTTCGCTGTTTCCTTCTTTCCTACGAGCTTCGCAGGACTGAAAACTCTGAATTAAACCTGAAGTTACCCTGATAACCACAAATCCTGCTTCATGGTTCAGGGCTCTGGTCTGGAGACAACCTCAGGCCGCTGCTGTGTGAGCCTGTCAGACAAAGACGAGGGTTCAGGAACAACGTCTGAACAGGTATGTTTGTTCCTGTTGTAACAAAACAACATGGAGGAGGTGAGTGACGGCATCTCCATTCATAAATACACTTGTGTGAGAGGTGGACGTTATGAGAAGGAGGGAAAAAAGAATGACTAAAAAATTCAGTTGTAAGAGATAGAAACAAAACAAGTGGAGGCGAAGTGAGAGAAAAAAGAAAATAACAGAAATGGTGAGATGAGGAACTGAATGAAGGACAGAGAGGATAAGGAAGGAGTGATGGAAAGAAGGAAAGAGGAGGAAGAATGGAGGGAACACTGTTGAGAACAAGGGAGGAAGAGAAGTGGGTAAAAGAAAATGTTTGTACACAAAAGAATTAAATCTTAAAAATTGAAATTAGCAGTTTGTCCTGCAGGTGGCGCCCTCGTCTCTACTGACTCATTTCAGTTACAACTCTTCTTTGATTTCACCTTCGAAATGTTTTCATTGAAAAAAATTTAAAAATCTACAAATATTTCACAATGAGTCTGATCCAGTTCCACACACACACACACACACACACACACACAGAGAGACACAGAGAGACACACACAGACACTGATAACATCACTGATGACATCAGTGATGTCATCAGTGATGTTATCCGGTCGTCTCCATGTTAGCAGGTCAATAATAAACAGGAAATATTTTTAGTTCTGTTGCTACTAGGATGACTCTGAACACACCATCTTCATCATCCTCATCTTTCTCTTCATCATCATCACCCTCCTCCTCTTCATCCTCATCTTTCTCTTCATCCTCATCACCCTCCTCCTCTTCATCCTCATCTTTCTCTTCATCCTCATCACCCTCCTCCTCTTCATCCTCATCACCCTCCTACTCTTCATCCTCATCTTGCTCTTCATCATCATCACCCTCCTACTCTTCATCCTCATCTTGCTCTTCATCATCATCACCCTCCTACTCTTCATCCTCATCTTTCTCTTCATCATCATCACCCTCCTCCTCTTCATCCTCATCTTTCTCTTCATCCTCATCACCCTCCTCCTCTTCATCCTCATCTTTCTCTTCATCCTCATCACCCTCCTCCTCTTTTCATAGAACCAAATCATAATAAACAACTGCTCCCCCTGGTGGACGCAGAGTTTGTCCTGTGAAGCAGCAGGAACATGTGGGGAACATTCAGGGGTGGAGCCTGAAGAGCAGCAGGTTGACGTCTTCGTCTTCTACGTGTACGGCTCCTCTTCTTCATCATGAGACATTTGTGTTCTTCAGTTTCACGTCCGTCACGTGTTAGAAACCTCAGAGACACGCCCACTCACTCACTGAGAAGGTTCCAGATGTTTTCTCTCATGGACTCACTCTGACATGTTCCAGATGTTTTACTAGAAGCTGCAGGAGAAGATCCAGAACATGTCCAGAGACTGACTCAGACATTTGTTCTCACATACAGAACACGTCAGCAACACGTCAGGAACATGTGAGGAACACGTCAGGAAACATATTTATATTCTCCATCTCAAGTGAGGATCCAAGGAAAGGAAAGAAGGAGAGGAGGAAAAAACGAGGTCGAGTCTTTGAACAGACGCTGCAGGGCCGTGAGTCACAATGAACATTTACCATCCCCCAACACTTTACTACACACGCCTGTATAATCCTTCCTGTTTTAAATGAGGACAAACTGTAACACTGACCTGGTACACACTGCACCTCTGAGAGAGAGAGAGAGAGAGAGAGAGAGTTCATAAAACATGCATCACCCCCCCACTCTGCAGTGGAAATAACTAAAAGTGAAGCATCAGACGTCGTCAGCGTAAATAATTGATCAGACTCTGATGTGAACATGAATCATCCTCCACTGTTTTCATCAGAGTAATAAACTACATCTCATCACTCTCGAGAACAGACGATCGTCATCATTTCTGTAGCGCCTTTCAAAATGTTGTTTTCAGAAAAAAACTATCAACGAAGTTACTAAAAGATTCGACATAAAAGTTTTCAAATAAAAACAAGTGAAATCATAAAACATGTAAGATGACATCACTGAAAATGGGTTTTAAGAAGTGATTTAAAGAGTCTGAGGGGTCCTGACGGCAGCTGCTCGGCCACCTTCAGACAAACACTCCTGTAGTTTAACAGTCATCAGTGAAATCCAGTGTGAAGCCAAAAGCAGTGAGAATGGTTACAGCGCCCCCTGCAGGTGGCTTCTGTTCATGTGTTATAGAAACTGAACGTTTGTTCTCATAAAGAAACATTGATCTCAACAGTTGAAATCATTTGTGTCAAATCAGACGTAAATAAAGACTCAGGTCAGCTGTCAATCATCTCGTCTCCACCTCCATGAGTCAGTGTCAGCTGTCAATCATCTCGTCTCCACCTCCATGAGTCAGTGTCAGCTGTCAATCATCTCAACTGTTTTTATATCATAAATAACTGATTCAAACCAAACTGATGAGAAACATCTGAACAAACATCAGAGAGAGAAGAACTGAAATGACAGAAACATTTATTTAATGTGTGAGTGACGGGGCCCCTCTGAGTGACGGGGCCCTCTGAGTGACGGGGCCCTCTGAGTGACGGGGCCCCTCTGAGTGACGGGGCCCCTGGAGATCGTGAAGTTATTCAAGCCCCTGAGTGGGAGCATCTCATACAAACTGTCAGACGAAGGTTCCATCTGCAAAAAAATCAAAATGCACATCAAGCTCAAATGCTATGCTAACTATGCTAACAGTGTCCCTCTGCCTCCTGTCTTTGTGCTAAGCTAAGCTAACGAGACGTGAAACTGGGTCAGTGAAGCGTTTATTTAAAATGTGGTTTTCAGACACAAACACAGAACGCACGACAGCTGCAGATTAGTCGTCAAGAAATGCTCACACATGCATAAATAATCACTCACACACACTCAACATACACGTACACGCTCATGTACGCACACATGTACACATTCACACACACACACGTACACATTCACACACACACACACACACACACACACAGTGAGCATTGCAGAGGTGGAGCTGTGTGATGGAGCGATGCTGTTTGTCCTACATCTGCTCTTCATCACAGCTCATTGATCTCTGTGTGTGTGTGTGTGTGTGTGTGTGTGTGTGTGAACGAATGAATCTCATTCTAAGCTGTCGTGTCGTCCAATCGTACGGTTGATCATGTGACCAGAGTTTGTTATTTCTAACCTCTGAATCATGTTTTGTCATTTTGTCACAGGAAGTAAAAGAGCGACTGTGAAAAGTAACTAAGTACTTTTACTCAAGAGCTGAATGTATTTTACAGAATGAAATCACATCTTCCCTCCGTCACTTTCTTCACATTCTCTTTTATTTTATGTGTAAAGTCTCGATTCTCAAAACAGAAAAATGTTTTTGTGAGTTTTTGGGGTCATTTACCCACAATGCATTGCAGCAATTCAAACAATATCATTCAGAAACATCAACAAAGCTTTAGTTAAATATAAAAACATATAAACAATTTAATTTCATACTTTGTCAAAGTGAACACAGTGTGATGCTAAATCATTTCAGATATTCATTACGTAAAATGTGCACAAACTTTTAAAGGTTCAGTGTGTAGAATGTAGTGACATCTAGTGGTGAAGTTTCACATCGCAGCTGAATACCCCCCCCCTTCCAAACACAAAGGAGAACCTGTGGCAGCTTCAGTTTTCATAAAAACTCAAAAGGTTTAGTTTGTCCAGTCTGAGTTACTGTAAAAAAAACATGGCTGCCTCCGTAGAGAGGACCCGCTCCTGATGTAAATATAATAATAATAATATAAATAATAATATAATAAGTATTTCAATATAAAGTATTTAAATATTAGGTGTTTAAATATAAATGGACCATTCCAGGGTAAAGAAAACAATGAACAATGATTGACATGAAAACTTCACCTGAATTTTACACACTGAACCTTTAACTGAAGAAAAATAAAGACGTCGTTTCACTACAACACAGAACAATGAATCATGACCTTTGACCTCTGACTGTCGCTTTTCTTTTTAAATTATGTAAAAACTGTTAAAACCTCAGTGACTGATAAATATGAATATTTAACGTTAACGTACAAACACAAGTAAATGGAGTCATTGTTCTTTAACTGATGCTTATCAGCTGACGTTTGAGACGTATTTAAAGAGTTGATTCTTCTGTGGCTCTTTTTGTTCTTTTCTAAAACCAAGGTTTAGTGATAAAGTGTATTTTTTAATAAAGAGATAGATTATTTCATGTCGGACTGCAGTGTACAGTCGTGTTTCTGATAGAGTTTTAGATATTTAAACTCACAGTGATTTTAATTTAGGCCATTTAAAAATGAGTACACAACTATATGACGGATAGTTTCAGTGTTATGTATCATAAGTATTTCTTACTGTATTGAAGTGAGTAACGTTCCCACAACACAAAGATGTCGTCACTTACGTGACATCAGCTACATTTCGTTAATTGACCGTAAATATCAAGCCTTTCATTAGATTGTTTATTCTCTGATCAGCTGATCGGTTTATATCTGTGGCCTGTTTTTGAGTTTGCAGTTACCTTCCATGTTGGATTTGTTTCAACTTTTAAAATGAACATTGTTCTCAGGCTCGGTCAGACGACTCGACCATCAGCTTTATTCAGCTCCGTCCACATGAAGGTCCGTGTGAGAATCAACCATCAGACCATCAGGATTTCAGTTATGTTGCATATTGACACATTTAACAGTTCGTCCCAAGCCGAGAAGTTTTCTTTCACATAAAACCTCGTATTTCACAGAGTGAGTTTCCAACCATGTTTCCTGTTTCAGCTCAGAACTGATGAACATGTAAACTCGTCTTCGTCTCTTATCGACATTATTGCTTATTCTCTCGTCACTCCCTGAGTTTCGTTGTAGTTTGACAAAACTCTCTGTGAAAATGTCTCGAGATTAAAATATCAACATTGAGTTGGAAGAAGATTTTTGAGGCTACGATGAAATTATAGATTTAGAATTTGAAAGAAATGTCACACAAAGACAGTAAGAGATATAATCAAAATTAGCATTAAATCAGGTGACAGATAATTGAGTTCTTATTGACCCTTATTAAAAAGACATTTACAGCCCCCCCGCGTGCCCATAGGAAACATAGTGCTCTTTAGTGCCGTCATTGAAAAAGACTCAGTGTAAAAATGTTGACATCCTTGTTTAGAAAAAAATTATTTTCATGACAAACCGTATTTTTTCATTTTCAAAATCTTAAACATCTTTTTAAAAAACCCACGAAGGGAAGAAAACAAATAAACTTCACTTTCAACAAACCGAGAGAAAAACATGCAGAACCACTGAAACTGAATCTACTCAAATGAATCGAGTGTGACGGTCTAGTGCATTGTAGAGTTAAAGTCTTTCAACCTCCTGGGAAGAACTGTAGATTGCTGGTTTCGGAATAATCCACATTTGCTTCAGTGTTTTTGTGAATCCCACTGTCCTCACAGTAAAAGATGAAAAACATTGAAGGGATAGAATTAAAACATCCTGAATGTTTTAAAACCCTGCCTTTAATTTGTGCACACGCTTGCTGAAAAACTTGCTGGAAAAGTTTCAATAAATATAAAAAACACTCGTCAAGGTGTCTCGGACTCGTCGTCGTCCTCAGGTGACGTCGGCGACGCCGGCGTGTCGTCCTCCTCTGCTGCAGAACTCGCTGAGGGCAACCCCTCCACCGTCGCTGTTGCCATCTTTTCGTAGGTCCTCCTACGCTGTCGCCGCAGCGTCTGGCTCTGCAGCTCCTTCACCTCCTGCAGCACCTCCTGAGCCTCTTTCCACGATGACATGGCCTCCTCCAGGAGGCGCTCTGCCTCAGCACGCCTCCTTTCCACCTCCAGGTCCTCTTCCGACAGCAGGCAGGGAGGTGATGCTGGCGAAGGCGGAGACAAACACTGTTTGTCAGATGTTTTGGCCTGAGATGACTCACAGCAACCAGAGAAGCTCGGGGAGTTCTTCTGACTCTGACAGGGCGACTCCTTGCTGCTCTCCAGACAAGGCGAGTCTGTTTCGCTGCCTTGTGGTGAATCTGATCCTTTAACCCCAGAGGAGTCTGATCCTCTTGGGGGGGATTCGGGCAGTTTCCAAACAGGAGAGTCGTCCTTGTTGGGACCAGAGGAGCTGGAGGAGGAGCCCTTGAAATTTGGTGAGAAAACGGTGTCGGAGCTCTTTGGTCGTAGTGACTCTGTGGTCGTCAGTCGAGGTGAATCTTTCAGTCGAGGGGAGTCATTTGCTTTCGCAGCAGGGGAATGGGATCCTCTTGAGCGAGGTGAGTCGGTCCCTTTACAGCGGTTCTTCTTGGCTTTGGATCGAGGAGACTCTCTTCCTCTCTGACGTGGAGAATCCTTGCCTCGGAGGCGAGGAGAGTCGCTGCTCCTGCTCCTCGGAGAACCTGATGACTTGCTGAAGAGGACATCAACAGCCAGTTAAACATTGATCCTTTTTGTTCACACATCAATATATCATTATCAAATGTTAATGAACTGACCTGGAGTGAGGAGAGTCAGAGCCCCTGAGGTGATGGAGTCGAGGGGAGTCGATGCCCTTCAGGTACGGTGAGCTGCCGCCTCGCTCTCGCTCTGCTTTGGCTTTCTGCAATTCCTGTCAATCAAGACACTCAGTATAAGTCTTGACTGTGACTCGAGGCTTCTATCGTACAAAAGATGAATCGATACGATTGGTAGATGAAGAGGTCGAACCTGTAGTCTCATCTCCTCCAGCAGCTCCTGAGCTCTTTGCATCCTCTGAGCAATGAGGCTCTGCAGCTGACCGACCGGCTGCACCGAAGCCCCGCCCCCAGCCTCCTCTTCAGTGGGACAGCGACGAAGAACAGACCGCAACTCTGAACGAATCATTGCTGGTCTGAAGAGGGAGAGGAGGACAGTTTCATTTTATAACCAAGACTGAACATAGAGTCAAATTTTAGTGGTTCAGGTTAGGAAGTCAGCGCAGTGGTTGAACATTTTGACCCATTAACATCACAATACTTAATATTTTACGAAAGGTCCATCACAGCCGTTAGTTTCACTTCATCTTCTTTCAGATACTTGAAATGTGCAACTGATAGATAATCCAGGACACAAGTAGAAAATAAATGTTTGTCCTGCAGCAGTCTGGGTTCACCCGGAAAGACAAGAACTTGATGTGCAGATGAAGATCGGAGAAAGAACGGCTGGGATCTGATCAGAAATCCTTCGTGTCCAAGTGGAAGGAGAAGCTGTGTCAGTCCCACAACTCACAAGAGGGACAACTAGAAGAGGCTGGTTCTGTACACGTGACATCCATTGCACGTCTGTCCATCCTGGGAGAGGGATCCCTCCTCTGTCTCTCCCTGTACAGATTGTAAAGCCCTCTGAGGCAAAATGTGTTTTGTCAATTTGGGCGATACAAATGAAATTTGATTTGATTTGATTTGATGAGGCTGCTGTCTTAGTCTGCGGACACCACCCAGACTCGGACATGGTACATGGAAGGAAGCAGCTCAAATGTGTCAAGATTACGATGCAATTCAGATAAACTTGGACGGTAAATATTAAGTAAATAAATGTTGAGTGGAATGAATTGATTTGTTCCAGTGTTTTTTTTATTACCTGGAGGAAAGGACTTCATCCATAGAGGCACAGCGACTCCGGCCCTGCACGCTGAACCTCTTTCCGGGCTGTGGAGTTCGAGACTGAGCCTGAAAAGAAACGGTAAGTTGAAGTCTGCCGATTATCCAACAAGAAAAAAAGGTGCACAAATGTGTATTTGTGTAAAAACCTAAATTGAGCATAAAAAAGAATTTGGTCCACTGAACCCTGATGCTTCCCAACAACGTTCTCAGAGCGGCGTGCTAAGATTCCGGCTCAGGGTTTTTGGAGGTTTTACACTAGTTGGTACCATCAGTAAAGAATGAATTGTCACCTGTAGCTGAGTTTGTGTTTCAGATGCTTGTGGTGTTCAGGTCTCAGACTGGAGCAACGTGATCTGTGAGGTTCAGTTTACCAACCTGCACCTGCTGGGTCTTCTGAACCTTGGAGGCCTCCAGGTGGGACTGTTTACCCCAGGACCACTCACTACCTCTGGGAAGACTGCCAGTCTTGACCTTGGGCTCCTTGGAGGTCACCCTGAGTTTTGAGACATCGGTGCCAGCCCGCTGACGACCCCCAACCCCCCAAGATCCTACGACCTGTCCCCCCTTCTGCAGGTCAACCTGAAAGTTCTGCCAGGATTCCCGAGAGTTGCCATCGTAGTCTGGGGAGAACCCGTCCTCCTCAGTAACCAGATCGAGGGTCAGCATGCCATGGGAGGAGGTAGATGCCTGGGGTGAGAGATTAGAGGACAACATGGCTAAAGTGAAGATAAAGATATTAATGTTGATAATAAGAAATCCCAGTACCACAGCCAGGAGGTGTCCTCTGGTCGGCAGCCGGCGGCCATGAGGGATCTTTGCTCGGTCTCTGGTGGGATGAGCCAGTGAACTGTTCTCCTCGATGGTCACCTGGACTCAAACACACAAACGGATCAGTGTCCTCTGAAATGTCACAACACACCAGGTTTTTGGGAGAATCCATCAATAGTGTTAACATAACACCTTCTGCCTCAAGGTGAAAACATGTGATATTATAATATATATATTATAATATCACATGTTTATGACATTGACTTAAGCTTTATTAACAGGACACAATGAAATCAATGAAATCAATGTTCAGTTCTTGAGAAGGTGATTTATTGAAGTCTGTGTAAGTTACCTCGTCTAAAACTCGGTTCTTAGCTTTGATTATTGCCACATTGAGGGCGTTGACCCATGATTCCTTTTCTTCAGGACTAACTGCTAAAAACACGAGGTTAGGAACCTGCAAAAAGACAAAAGAAAAGTTACTTCATCTAAACAAATATAGTCAAACAAAAACACAGAAACAAGCGGTAACGTCTCCGATTCACAGAGTCCGCTGTACTTTAGTACGTTTATTTGTACAGCACACTTCTACAACAACGCAAAAGTGTAAAAACAAAAGGCATCATGACTAATTGTAAAGCAACATTAGACTAAACAAAAAAGCATGTGTTCGTGAACACCACGTCTGTAGACGTGGACACAGACGTGGTGAGGAACATTTGTCTGTAATAAAGTGCAGCTGACATGTGAAGGGATTATTCTGCTGTAACTCGTCCTCTGACAGACTAATGGGATTCTGTGGATTAAACCTTTTCAGAGGAGGAAAATAACAGCTCAGCCAATCACTGCAGCCGAGGCAGGGTGGGCGGGTAATGTCAAATCCCATCCACCATTCCTGAGATGGATGTACGAGGAAATCCACCAATGGCGTGACAGTAAGAGTCGGGGGAGGGAGGGGGGTGTAATCTCCGAGCACAGGACGAGAGGATGAAGAGGAATAAAGACAGAAAAAGGAAAAACTGAGAGAACAAAAGTTTGTTCCTGTTGCCACAATAAAACTGTCACCATGACGATAACATACACCAAACTGTCACCATGACGATAACAAGCACCAAACTGTCACCATGACGATAACATACACCAAACTGTCACCATGACAACAACATACACCAAACTGTCACCATGACGATAACATACACCAAACTGTCACCATGACGATAACAAGCACCAAACTGTCACCATGACGATAACATACACCAAACTGTCACCATGACAACGACATACACCAAACTGTCACCATGACGATAACAAGCACCAAACTGTCACCATGACGATAACATACACCAAACTGTCACCATGACGATAACAAGCACCAAACTGTCACCATGACGATCTGAGTTGTTCCGACTGTGTTTAATGACTCAACGTGATTGAGCTCAAACATCTTCATCTTCCACACAAACTAATAAATCAGGTTTTTGTTTAAAACACAAACCCAATAAAAATCTTTTCTAGTTCATCTGACAGCGTCTAAACTCGTAGAGCTCATCTCACGTTTGAGTGCGAAAGGGTTAGAAACTTCTCCGTCTCTGTAGCATCCTCCTGACTCACCGTGTTCCCCGGCCGTCTGCAGCGCAGCAACGTGAAGCGACTGTGGTTCTTCTTGCTGCGACTCTTTGCTTTCCTCAGCTCCTCCGAACGCTCGTAATCAGCCAGATCGATCACTTCCTGCGCTTTACGCTCGTCTTTCACCTGCAGAAGAAAACACACACTGCTGCTGATCCTTTATATCCATGATCTCCTCACAGACACTGACACATAAACATCTGCATCCACGTCCAGCATCACCTGAGTTTACTACACAACATGATTTTAAAAAACAAGTTTCAAGCAGAAAAAGTTTTAGTTTCGAATGATGAACGTCAGAAAACATCAAAATATCCTGAACTGATAAACTGCACTGTCCCTTTAAATGTACACACACACACACACACACACACACACACACACACACACACACACACACACACACACACACCTCTATAGTTGTGAGGACACTTATTGGCATAATGCATGCCCTAACCTTATCCCTAGACATAAACCTAAAATCAAGTCCATTGAATTTGTGAGGGTCAGACAAAATGTCCTCACATTGATGTGTGTGTGTGTGTGTGTGTGTGTGTGTGTGTGTGTGTGTGTGTGTGTGTGTGTGTGTCACGTGTACATGCTGGTGTTGAACATTCATCAATATCAGTGAGGATATGATCGATAGGATGTGAGAACACAAACAGCAGCAGAGAAACACGTGTTGACGTGGTACTGTGGAGTATTAGAGTACTGTGGAGTATTAGAGTACTGTGGTACTGTGGAGTATTAGAGTACTGTGGTACTGTGGAGTACTGTGGAGTATTAGAGTACTGTGGTACTGTGGAGTACTGTGGAGGATTAGAGTACTGTGGTACTGTGGAGTACTGTGGTACTGTGGAGTACTCTGCCTGGAGGTGCTGATGCTGCTAGCGATCATGATGTTACCATGGCAACCAGCTGAAGCTTGATTAACAACAGTTAATGGTGGTGCTCGTCCAGATGCTGACAGATGTGTCAGAACTCTCAAACTTCATTACCCTGAAGTTAGAAAGTTTCATCAGAGAGTTCACGTGGTTCAAACTTCATGATGAACCGTGGACTCACCTCCTTGTCAGAGATGTAGAGGTGGTCTCCTCTCAGAACCACGAATCGGTTCCTCCACAGTTCTCTGAAGATCCCTCGACCGCAGAACTTCCTGATCCAGCCGACCTTCTCCAGCTGCTGAACCGCCGGCTGACCCGAGTCCTGAACGCCCTGAAACACAGAGTCAGAGGGAGGAGTCACCTTCTGTAGAAACTACCAGAGGAGTCACCTTCTGTAGAAACTACCAGAGGAGTCACCTTCTGTAGAAACTACCAGAGGAGTCACCTTCTGTAGAAACTACCAGAGGAGTCACCTTCTGTAGAAACTACCAGAGGAGTCACCTTCTGTAGAAACTACCAGAGGAGTCACCTTCTGTAGAAACTACCAGAGGAGTCACCTTCTATACAAACTACCAGAGGAGTCACCTTCTGTAGAAACTACCAGAGGAGTCACCTTCTGTAGAAACTACCAGAGGAGTCACCTTCTGTAGAAACTACCAGAGGAGTCACCTTCTATACAAACTACCAGAGGAGTCACCTTCTGTAGAAACTACCAGAGGAGTCACCTTCTGTAGAAACTACCAGAGGAGACGTTTTCTATACAAACTACCAGAGGAGTCACCTTCTGTAGAAACTACCAGAGGAGTCACCTTCTGTAGAAACTACCAGAGGAGTCACCTTCTGTAGAAACTACCAGAGGAGTCACCTTCTGTAGAAACTACCAGAGGAGTCACCTTCTGTAGAAACTACCAGAGGAGTCACCTTCTATAGAAACTACCAGAGGAGTCACCTTCTGTAGAAACTACCAGAGGAGTCACCTTCTATACAAACTACCAGAGGAGTCACCTTCTGTACAAACTACCAGAGGAGTCACCTTCTATAGAAACTACCAGAGGAGTCACCTTCTGTAGAAACTACCAGAGGAGTCACCTTCTGTAGAAACTACCAGAGGAGTCACCTTCTATACAAACTACCAGAGGAGTCACCTTCTGTAGAAACTACCAGAGGAGTCACCTTCTGTAGAAACTACCAGAGGAGTCACCTTCTATACAAACTACCAGAGGAGTCACCTTCTGTAGAAACTACCAGAGGAGTCACCTTCTATACAAACTACCAGAGGAGTCACCTTCTGTAGAAACTACCAAAGGAGACGTTTCTATACAAACTACCAGAGGAGTCACCTTCTGTAGAAACTACCAGAGGAGTCACCTTCTGTAGAAACTACCAGAGGAGTCACCTTCTATACAAACTACCAGAGGAGTCACCTTCTATACAAACTACCAGAGGAGTCACCTTCTGTAGAAACTACCAGAGGAGACGTTTTCTATACAAACTACCAGAGGAGACGTTTTCTATACAAACTACCAGAGGAGACGTTTTCTATACAAACTACCAGAGGAGACGTTTTCTATACAAACTACCAGAGGAGACGTTTTCTATACAAACTACCAGAGGAGTCACCTTCTATAGAAACTACCAGAGGAGACGTTTCTATACAAACTACCAGAGGAGACGTTTTCTATACAAACTACCAGAGGAGTCACCTTCTATACAAACTACCAGAGGAGTCACCTTCTGTAGAAACTACCAGAGGAGTCACCTTCTGTAGAAACTACCAGAGGAGTCACCTTCTGTAGAAACTACCAGAGGAGTCACCTTCTGTAGAAACTACCAGAGGAGTCACCTTCTATACAAACTACCAGAGGAGTCACCTTCTGTAGAAACTACCAGAGGAGTCACCTTCTGTAGAAACTACCAGAGGAGACGTTTTCTATACAAACTACCAGAGGAGTCACCTTCTGTAGAAACTACCAGAGGAGTCACCTTCTGTAGAAACTACCAGAGGAGTCACCTTCTGTAGAAACTACCAGAGGAGTCACCTTCTGTAGAAACTACCAGAGGAGTCACCTTCTATAGAAACTACCAGAGGAGTCACCTTCTGTAGAAACTACCAGAGGAGTCACCTTCTATACAAACTACCAGAGGAGTCACCTTCTGTACAAACTACCAGAGGAGTCACCTTCTATAGAAACTACCAGAGGAGTCACCTTCTATACAAACTACCAGAGGAGTCACCTTCTGTAGAAACTACCAGAGGAGTCACCTTCTGTAGAAACTACCAGAGGAGTCACCTTCTGTAGAAACTACCAGAGGAGTCACCTTCTATACAAACTACCAGAGGAGTCACCTTCTGTAGAAACTACCAGAGGAGTCACCTTCTATACAAACTACCAGAGGAGTCACCTTCTGTAGAAACTACCAAAGGAGACGTTTCTATACAAACTACCAGAGGAGTCACCTTCTGTAGAAACTACCAGAGGAGTCACCTTCTGTAGAAACTACCAGAGGAGTCACCTTCTATACAAACTACCAGAGGAGTCACCTTCTATACAAACTACCAGAGGAGTCACCTTCTGTAGAAACTACCAGAGGAGACGTTTTCTATACAAACTACCAGAGGAGACGTTTTCTATACAAACTACCAGAGGAGACGTTTTCTATACAAACTACCAGAGGAGACGTTTTCTATACAAACTACCAGAGGAGACGTTTTCTATACAAACTACCAGAGGAGTCACCTTCTATAGAAACTACCAGAGGAGACGTTTCTATACAAACTACCAGAGGAGACGTTTTCTATACAAACTACCAGAGGAGTCACCTTCTATAGAAACTACCAGAGGAGTCACCTTCTGTAGAAACTACCAGAGGAGTCACCTTCTGTAGAAACTACCAGAGGAGTCACCTTCTGTAGAAACTACCAGAGGAGTCACCTTCTATAGAAACTACCAGAGGAGACGTTTCTATACAAACTACCAGAGGAGACGTTTCTATACAAACTACACGAGGAGACGTTTTCTATAGACTTCAGTGACTCGTCTAAACAGCCAATCAAATGGTTTCATTCAGTAAATAAGTTCACGTTAGTCTGACTTTGGTTTAATTTACCCTGATTCAGAAAAAGAGTAAAAAAATGTATATGTATGAAATAATGATAATATAACGATAATAATATAATAATAATATAATAATAATAATAATAAAATAATATTAATATAATAATAATATAATAATAATAATAATAATATAATAATAATAATAATAATAAAATAATATTAATATAATAATAACAATATAACAATAATAGTTATAATTATAATATAATATAATAATAATAATACACAGATCCTATTTGTACAGATTCACTGATGAGATCTGGTTTAAATGTTGAAACATAAAATGATGAATAATGAGTGTTAGTCTCAGGCCTGTGATGAATGAACGGATGGATGGAGGAGTAGAAGGAGGAGTAGATGAAGGAGTGGATGGAGGAGTAGAAGGAGGAGTAGATGGAGGAGTGGATGGAGGAGTAGATGCTACAGACTGATGATGAAGATGAGGAACACATGAACGTCTCTTACTCTCCTGCTCTGGCTGCTTTTCTTCATCCTTCCTCCGGTTCTCTCACACCGACGGGGAGGAGGTGCAGCCCGCCCAACGGTAGCTCGGTGCCCGGTGAATCCTGGAGTCGGTCCCGGTGGATCCTGGAGTCGGTGCCCGGTGGATCCTGGAGTCGGTCCCGGTGGATCCTGGAGTCGGTGCCCGGTGGATCCTGGAGTCGGTCCCGGTGGATCCTGGAGTCGGTCCCGGTGGATCCTGGAGTCGGTGCCCGGTGGATCCTGGAGTCGCTTCCTCTTCTTCTTCAGCTCCTCTGTTTTCTAAACCGAAGCAGCATCCTCCCGGTGCGTGTGCGTGTGCCCATGGAGGCAGATGCTCTCGCTCGTGAACGCGCTGTGAAACTCACGGTAGCCTATTTTCCAACACAAAGAGCCCGACAGCGCCACCTGCTGTCAAACAGTCATTTTGACTTCTTTATAATAATTAAGATTTAAAATGTCAGTTCTGTGTTTATACAGAATATATATATATATGTTTGTATATATATTCACAGAAACTCATAAATGATGTTTATTCAGTCAAACAAAAATAACATTTAGTATAATTGATCCAAACGGTGGTTAAGGATGAAACTATGAGAAACAGTGAAGCTGAAGTTTGTTCACTGGAGGTTTAAAAATCTTTTTAATTTCCTCCTGCTCCGATTTATATTTTACTTTAAATAAAAGAAAACCAAACCTGGACAAAAGTTTATCTTCTGTGCCAAACTATGGACTGACCTCTGACCTGTTTCCTGACCTTGACCTCTGACCTGTTTCCTGACCTTGACCTCTGACCTGTTTCTTGACCTCTGACCTGTTTCCTGACTGTGAGTAAAGTTGTTTGTTTCCTTCTGGAGCTGAAAACTGAAATAATCGTAAAGTGTGGATGAGAACAAACCGAAGACTTTTACTCTGTTGCGTCAAACAGACCAAGGTCAGAGGTGAGAGGTCAGCTTCAGTTTAACATGATGGTTCAGTCACTAATGAGACAACAGCTCCCCCTGCTGGTTCTCATCTCACATTTCAAACTCTCAGTGTGAACTTTGTTTAAATTCAGCTCTGAAATAATGTTTCTGTTTATTAACTCAAGACAAATCATCAAGATGAACAAATTAATAAATGAGGAAAATAACTGATGTGAGAACGAAGCCTCTCGGTGACCTCTGACCTGAAGTTATAAATCTCCTGTTTTCCACTTAAAGTGAAGGCGGACAGGAAGTGGATGTCACAGCATTGATCACAGCAGCAGAAACATTTCAAACTTTTTTTAAAGTCACTGAGGAATAAACTCAGATATAAATTAAAATATGACAAAAAGAAATAATGGAGTCAAATTTAATTTGCAGAAATTGTTTAATGAATCACAGGATGCAGTGATTTATTTAGATTTTAACTTAAAAGTTGAACATTTAGATACTTTAAAGGGACATTTCACCAAATACAAGCAGAAAACCAACAGAGACTGACGGAGTCTAAACACTGAGCCTGTTTGTGTTGTTCCAGACATGAGCAGTTGAGCTGGAACCTGTGATGTGTCTCTTAACGAGGTTCACTGTGATAGATTCAGAGGTGTTCCTAATATTCTGACCCCCGTAATAAACAATCACAACAAGCAACAACACAGACTGTCAGGAATTGTATTTACATCTGCCAAGGACCCCCGTCCTATGTTTGTGAGTCTGTGTGTGTGTGTGTGTGTGTCTATGTATGTCTATGTGTGTGTGTGAACATATTTCCAGTAAACTTAAAGGATGAAACATCAGAGACAAAATCACATCAGGGTTTGTTTATCTCTTTCTTTTCCATGATAAGATCAAATGTCTTATCTCATGTAATATTTTCACTGAAAGAATCAGACTGATATGACTGTGTGTGTTTTCTCAGCGTCTACTGCCATGGCGACCACTTCCTTGTGGTCCATCGCCACCATGACTTGTTGACGACATCACTTCCTCTAGGAAACTGAAAGAGAAAGAGAGTGAGGTAAAGACAGCTGCTCTGCGACTCAGGTGTGTGTGTGTGTGTGTGTGTGTGAGAGACCTCTTGGTGTTGTGGATGCTGCTTCCTCCGAGGACGATGCGGACTCCAGGTGAACTTCGGTTCATGTTGTAAACAGTCAGAGCTTCTTCATAAGTGGCTCCACCAATCAGAAACAAGATGATGTCCTGAGGCCTGCAACACACACACACACAGGTGTCACTCTCAGGTGTGTGTGTGTGTGTGTGTGTGTGTGCGTGTGTGTGTGTGCGTGTGTGTGTGTGTTACCTGTCTCGCAGGCTGCTGGCTCCCAGGTATGGAAACTGACTGTCTTTTAGTCGACCTTTAATCAGCTGATCCAGAGTGTCATGAAGCAGTGGCTGATGCTGAGAGTAGACGTTCTCCACACCCTGAACACACACACACACACACACACACACACACACACACACACACACACACACACACACACACACACACACACACACACACACACACACACACACACACACACACACACACACACACACACACACTTGACGATGGTTGCTAAGGAGGATGAGGTGGTAACTATGCTTTGGACTGTGACTGTACCTTGAGTCCTTTGAAGAACTGTTTCGTCATGGCGACGGCATCTGTCGGCATGATGAGGTCACTTCCTCTGACTCGTTTCCCTCCGTACTCGACCACCGACTGAACCATCTGTCAATGGGGGTGGGGGGTGATGCCAGAAAAGTCCAAATGTTTTTTTCTTCAGTGACTGAGACTGTAAATGTAAATACATTTCACTCGTCCAATCAGGGCTGAGCATCAGTAACATATTTACCTTGCGGTGGCGTTCGGACACTCCTCTCCTGCTCAGCTCGTCCATCAGCGACGGCAGGATGCTGCTGCTGTGGCGTTCATACCTCAGAGCGTAGAGCATGACGAGGCGGACGGCGTCCAGCTCTGACAAACGAGGATTCTGCAGCAGGCGGCGAACGCTCTGAAAGAAAGACGCAGGAGCAGAGAAGTTCACTGAGGCGTTAATGTTCCCGCTCTGTTGGTTACAGTGGTAACCGTGGTAACCACGGTCTCCTCAGACAGGAAACGGCGTCAGGTACCTGCTGAGCGTTGGAGTGGTCGTTCTGACAGGCCAGCTCCTGCTCCACCTCCGACACCTCCATCAGCTGACGCTCCGAAACCAGCCGAGACAACTCGCCCACCACCGTCACGTGTTTGGACACGGTGCCCGACATCTTCTTAAACTGAGGGTAGTTATCGACAAACGCCTGCGGAGACAAACATGTGGTCAACATCACAGCTGGAGACGTTCAGACCATGAGTCAATGTTTGATTTCCATCTGTTAGTGACGGGCCCCTGTTAGTGACGGGCCCCTCTCAGTGATGGGCCCCTCTGTTAGTGACGGGCCCCTCTCAGTGACGGGCCCCTCTGTTTGTGAAGGGCCCCTCTCAGTGAAGGGCCTTCTGTCTGACCTTCATGTCGGAGATGGACTCCAGCCTCTGGTGTCCTTTAGGTCTCTTCTTCTGAAAATCCTCCATCAGGTTCTTGATGTTGGTGCCGATCTCTCCAAAGTTCAGATAGAGGTTCTGATAGAGACACGACTTCATTAACAACCTGACACACGTGTCCACATACGAAATGGCGTCTCAGTGTGTGCGGTTGGACTCACGTTGGCGTAGAACTCGTCGTTCTCCGCAGACAGAACCACCTCCTTCAGGTCCTTGCTGATCCCCGGGACTCTGGACAAGTCGATCCTGTTGTTGTTGAGGCCGAGCAGCTCGTGGACCATTGCCTGGTATGTCCACTGGACAAAGACACAGACACGTCAACAGAAGATCTTTGACTTTGAAATGTGCCGATGTCGTGGTGCGGAACGCTGTGATTGCGCACCTGGTTGAGCAGCGGCGTGATGGCGTCGTCGCTCCGGTCGAGGATCAGCAGCAGAGGAGGAACCTCTGTCTTCCTGAAGTCAAACAGCTCGTACTCCTTCGTGATGATTTGCTGTCGGAGGTGAAAGAAGAAGAAGAAGTCTCTTCCTTTAGAAATGAATCTTTAAATCAGTGATTTTGAATCAGCGTTAAAAACTGGGATTGTGTGTGTGTTGCCATGGAAACCTTGACACTCTCTGCCAGGCGTTTGGACATGTCCGAGGACAGCTGGTAGCGGATCATGGGACATTTCTTTAGAGCGAGGAGGACGGACGTCAGACCCTGAGTACAGCGAGACAACATGGACGACTCCCAGCTCCGACCCTGACACACACACACATACACACGTTTACTGCACCTTCTCTAACAGACACACACACACACACACACACACACACACACTCACACACACACTCACTCACTCACTCACACACTCACCCTGGACACTCCGTGCAGGTTCAGTGAGAACAGATGTGGATTCACTGCGATGAAATCTCCATAAAACTCCTGCAGACACAGATGAATCATCGTTGTAACTCAACATCTGCAGTTAAACATCTGTTCAGCAGCAAACCTCAGTTCAACCATCACTGACACATGAGACTTATGAAGACACGTCTGTTCCCAGCCCCTGAGGCTGATGGGTAACGGAGTTTATTAAAGGCAGATCAGTAAATATTTGAAAAACAAGTCGAGAAAGTACCGTGTGTAATAGCATCATGTTAAACTTCCTGTGACTCACCTGGACTTCAGCCACCACTTCCTGTTCGTCTGCTTCAGCCAGAGCTTTGATTTCACTCTTACTGATCACATTACTGAAGTCTGAAACACACACACACACACACACACTTCAATGTGTTGTAATCCCATTTATATATAATCTACATGTATGTGTTGAACGTGCTCATAGCGCCCCCTAGTGTTTCAAACTGTCTTAGTCCCTTCAGGCCAACAGTTTGAGAGACGTCTCTACGTCAGGACACTTTCATATGAAAAGATAAACAGCCTATAATCAAAGGTGGGCGGAGCCCCAACCCCAGCGGCCGCTCGTCGTTTGATTCTGGAAACTTGTCATTTTCAAATCCATATGGAAACTAAACCTGTAAACCTCCAGCAGGGACGTCCTCTCCTGTCCCTCACTTCAAACGACCCCATGGTCTCTGGCATCAGGAACCTCCGGACACAAGAGCTACTTTTCTAAAAACGTCAAGATTCTCTATGAAGTTTGACACACTTATTATTGATGACATCAGAGATGATGACATCCTCAGGAAGTGATGTCACAGTGACTCTCAGGAGGATATGTTACTTACAGATGAAGTACACGCTGTACTTTGGTCTCCTCAGCTCCTGGATCAGATGTTCTACATTCTCCTGCAGAAAACACAGGTTAAACATTGAGTCATCGTCACAGTGGACATGACATCACTCATCACAATGAATGACATCATCACACGGAGGCGGAGCGGCTCTCGTACCTTGGTGGGTCTGAGGAAGCAGATGGCCTTCAGGTGTTTCATACTGTCTCTGTTCTGAGAGTCGATCCGTTCGAACAGGTAAACCTCCTTCTGCAGGATCTCAGACTGAGTGTACACCATGCTGACGATGCTGGTCTGTGACACACACACACACACACACACACACACACACACACACACACACACACACACACACATTAATATCCAGCCAGTCTTTTCTTACAGGCAGCCAACTACACATAAACTCATGGGCACTTTATTAGGAACACCTCAGCCAATCACGTGACAGTATCCCTGAGGAGCTTCACTTCCGCAGTGACGTGATTGTTGCAGCAGCTGTGTGTTGACATGAATCAACAGTCCAGCCTGCAGGTGGCGCTATGCTCGGGCTCTTCATTCATTAGTGGTTTATCATGGTGTGTTGATGATCATCACGCTTCATCTTCCAGTGGACACTTCCTGTTCCAGGTCACGTGGCAGTGAAGCAGGAAGTGTGTGGAAGTGACTCACCGTCTCTCGGTCCATCAGCAGCACCTTCATCCCGGGGCCGCTGCTCTCCACCATCTTAGAGACGTACTGCTTCACCGCGAGACTCACGTTCATGGCGGCGGCTTCACGAAGCACCGACAGCTGCGGAGTCACGGTCCGGTTCAGTCCGGTTCAGCCCGGTTCAGCCCGATTCAGCCCGGTCGGTCTGCTCCGGTCTGAGGTTCTGTTCGTGTCGGTCAGAACGAAAACAAGCTGCTGGCCGTTTCCGGGTACACCACGTCATGACGTCACACGCAGGACACCTACGTCAATACGTAGTAAGCGTTTGTTGGTGTATTTTCTCATTCTTTTATTTTGATATATATTTTACATGTACGTGTGACGTAGAGCAGAACTACCAGGTAATAAAACAAAGCTCGTTATTTTTGTTCTATAACTAATACAAATAACCTTTAACAATTTACAGCTGAAACTACGAACAGAACTATTGGAAAAAGGATTTGGAGACTTTCACCTCAGGTTGGAACCACAACTCACAAAGTTGATTATCAAGTGATAGAATTGATGATGTCAACAAATTCAAATCAACTAGTAAAAAATCGGCGTTCAGTGTGAACTTGTCAGATACTTTTGTTACTCCCTCTTAATCCATTACACACGTTTTCATGACTTACAAGCACAATTTAAATGATCTGTCTGTCACCCCCAACACTTTTATTTTGCTCTTTGTTATCAAGTCAATATAATGAAGAGGAGTCTGTGTTGTTTAAACACATTAAGACAACTCATGTTGTTCACAGCCTCTGTGTTTTTAAACACATTTTGAATTCAAAAGCACATGAACACTCACAACTAAAGTCTAATCGCTTCTAATGTACTGTGAAGTATTTACTAATCAATGAAGTCTCTGTCTCACATATCTCAGAAACATTCAACTCATCACCTTCACACTTGTCATGTGTGTTATTAAGGGTCCAGTTGTCTCATTGTGGTACATGTGATAATAATAAACTTTGATTAAAACCAGGTGACCAGCTCTCTGTAGCTGGAGCAGTGGGCCTCATCGACCTAAGTGACCTTGGTTGTGACGGAGTCACTGTACTCATGTCGTCCATCTTTATTTATAGTTTAGGGTCTGAACACAGAGTGAACATTAAAACCTCATGATTTATTACAGGACTGTTGAATGCTTGGTGTTCCTAATAAACTGGAATAACACATTATAAACACTGATGAATGTTCTGTTATAAACTGTGTAGTAACAATATTTCCCTCTGCTTTACAGTGAATTGAGATGGAAATAGAAATACCTCAGTATGAAACTTCATAGAGTCTTAACATATTATTGTAAGTCACTTTGAAAAAAGAGTCAGCTAAGTTATGTAATGATTAACATATAGGTCAATATGTCAATCAATTAATCAATTACATTTTATTTGTATAGCTCATGTTCACAAATCACAGTTTGTCTCATAGATCTTAACAAGGTGGGACATTCTCTGTTCAGAGTAAAACTACTAAGAAAAACCTTTTATCAGGGGAAAGAATGTAGAAACCTCAGAGACGCACGTGAGGATCCGTCTCCCAGGATGGACAGAAGTGCAGTAGATGTCACATGTAACTGAGAACGTCAGAAAAATAAGAGTAATTACAGCACTGGTTAGAGTAAACAGTTTGAAGCTTGATGGAAGGTGAATGAATGGAATTATTGTCAGTAATGGTCGAGTATCTGAGGAGACACATTGTTTTTCAAGCAGTGTTGTTATGATCAGGATCCACCATCAGCTGCCACCTCGATCATGGTCCACCACTCCGATCAGATGCCAGTGATACAGGATCCGCCATCCTAGTTCACGATGTGGCCACAATGGTGGCCCTGGATCTGCAAATGATAAGGCAGAGGGACTCCGGGAAAGAAGTCGTCAGTAATGTCTGAAACTGGAAGATGATTCCACAGGAGAAGAGCTTGATGCTGAACGCTCTGGCTCCTCCTCTACCTTTAGAAACTTTGGGGACAACAATCTGAATTCTGGGAGCTCAGGGCTCTAGTGGTGATATGGTACTATGAGCTGCAGCATTTTGGACAAAGAGTTTTTAACGACTCACTGCTGGAGCCTGATAACAAGGAATTACAATAATCAAGTCTGGATGGAACAAAGACCTGGACTAGTTTGTCTGCATCTTCTTGAGACAGGACATGTCTGATTTTTGAGATATAACGTAAAAGAAGGCAGTCCTAGAAATTAGTTTTAAGTTAGAAGGACAAATCAGGATCAAAGATGACAAATTCCTGTCCGTTTCACTGGATGTGTGGATGATGTCATCTAGCACAGCGTCATCATTAGATAATGTATCTCTGAGGTGTTTAAGGCCGAGTATTAGAACCTCTGTTTTAAGTTTAAAAAGAGTAAATTACAGCTCATCCAGGTTTTAATGTCTTTGAGACACGAAGTTTAGTTCATTACACTCTTCTGGTGTAGAGTGTTTCCTCATAGTGTTTCTCAGTGGAAGCATATATAATGAGAATAAAACTGGGCCGAGCACAGAACCCTGTGGAACACCGTGGTTAACTTTGGTGCGCACAGATGGCATCATTTATTTACTCAAATTGAAATGGATCTGATAAATAGGATTTAAATAAGTTTAGGGAGGTTCCTTTGACGCTAATGAACTGTTCTAGTGTCTGTAATAAAACGATGATCAATAGTGATGAATGCTGCACTGAGATCTAACAGGACGAGGACAGACACAAACATCTGGAGCTATGAGAAGGTCGTTAGTGACTTTGTCTCCGTGCTGTGATGAGTTCTAACACTGAAAGTCTTCACATGACTTTTCTGGAGAAGCTCTCACAGCTGATTGGCTCCAACCTTCTCGAGGAGTTTAGACAGGAAGGGTTGGTTGGATATTGGTTTGTAGTTGGTTCAAACCCTCGGGTCCAGGGTTTTTTTTTTTTGAGAAGGGGTTTGATTTCATTTCATTTCATCTTAAAGGACTGTGGTAAATATCCTGATAATGATTGATTGTATTTCGTAAAGTACTTTTTATTCAGGGCAGAAGTTATGTAAGTATCTTTGTAGGAATGGGATCTAAGATACAAGTTGTGGGTTTACATGATGAGATAGTTGTGGTCAGCTGATCAAGGTATATTAAGTGATGGTAAACAGGTAAGGAATTTATGTCATTGTAAAAATATGATTTCAAAATGATTACAGCAAACACTTAAAAACCCTGGTGCTTATTTTTCATCTGTGGATTAGCAGTTCATCTAGTTTGTGGACGTGGAGCTGATGAACACATCAGTGTTTTCAGAGCCACTCAATGAATAATGTGTCAAAGACTGGACATCAAGAGGGATTTGTTCTGTTTGTCCTGTACGAGCTGTAATATCATCATCAATTTTATTATGAATATGATATGATACATTTAATTCAGATGTAATTCACTCACTCATTTGTGTTTCTGTTCTTAGCTTTAATGTCTTTAAGGAATATTTCATAGTTTTTAATAATAACAAAAAAATCCACTTTTTGTTGAATGGAAGAAATACAGGCCTGTTCAGCTAACTTATCACCAGCTCGTTTTAGATGTTAGCTCATCGGCTAGCTTCAGTTTTTACCATCAGTGGAAATTTCGCACATTAATTTTAAAACATTCTTTAAAATCCATATCACATCTCTTCCTTGTATTAAACTTTATATTTGCAATGGGATTCAGTGTTAGCTGAGCAACATTAGCTAACACATGCTATAGATGTGATGAAGACACTTGAATCAGTACTAGAGCTAAACATTACTATCTATATCTTTATCTATGTCTTTATATACTTAGCCACAGGCAGCTAGCTAGCTGAACATCAGTAACTAGTGTTTCACTGAGCAGCAGCTCTTAGCATGTGTTCAGATGCTAATTAGCATCATGTAGCTGGATGTTAACCGGAAAGTGTTTAATGTTTATATTTCAGCGACGTCACAGAGCTAACGTTGGTTATCGTTAGCTTAGCCTAGTTCATGCTACACCGCGTTGTGACATGAACGACCGTGGGTCCCGTCAGTGTCCGACCCGGGACCAGCGGCACCGACCCGGGACCAGCGGCACCGACCCGGGACCAGCGGCACCGACCCGGGACCAGCGGCACCGACCCGGGACCAGCGGCACCGACCCGGGACCAGCGGCACCGACCCGGGACCAGCGGTGTCACGTGTCACGTTAACTGTTTGTGAAAGTCTGACTTCGGTTTGTTTCGGATCTATTTGTTGGGACCGTGGTTGACACGCAGCTGTGGTTCGGCTCGACCCGGGGATCAAACGCTGCTGAACGCGGTAGAACTGACGTGACGTCGTGATGACGCTGCAGAACGTCTCGCGTCAGGGTTCGACCTGTTCACACTTTGAATTAAATCCAGTTTCTGTTTTATTGCAGTTTATTAATAGTGACTTTAGGGCCAGCACGGTGAGATATCCATCCGCCTTGCTGTGGCACATGTGTCCTCACCGGAGGCGGAGACGTGGCGGAGGAATACGAGGTTAGAGCCGTGCTCAGTCCGAGCAGCCACAAACGGTGTGCCCGGTGCTAACAGCTAACAGCTAATGCTCCTGTCTGCACTCAGTCACTGACTAACTCTTTTAAAAATAGATTTAACTGTGGAATAAGTTCTCATTTAACATTTCAAGTCTCCGGACAAGGTAAGCGAGCACCCGCCTCACTTTTTATTCAGATAACATGCAGAGTTATTTAAGTCTCTTAGTTAGCTGCTGGGCTAGCCTGCTAGCATTGGTAGCTGTATGTTAAAGTGCTGGAGGGGGGGGGGTAGCTCAGCATCATGAAATGAATCTCTCACAGTTTGTTTACATCATGTTTACAACATGTTTACATCATGTTTACAACATGTTTACATCAGTACACTAAATGTAAATATTGCTCATGCTAACATTGTTAGCCTGTCTGTGCTTTCATTAGCATGCTAGCTGAGACTGAAAACCTTTTAAAGCCAGTTGCTTGTTCGGTTTTTGGTCAGATCATAGATTAATAATTCAAATGTAAAACTTTCAAACTCTTAAGTTTTCAACTTTTATTTAATTTAATCTTCATTAACACAAAGAGAAAACAGAGTCTCAGTGTTCACACAGCAGCTAGGCTAACTGAGAGCTAACATCAAAACAAACATGAAGTCTATCCATCAAATAATTCATTCTTGCTTGTGACTGTACATTATGGTTCTTTATATTCAGTAATGTCAGTTGTATGATGTTTGTCAATGACAATACACTTTCACATATTATCTGACAGTGATGAAGAGAATTAAGTGCAACTGGAAACCAGTGAAAGTAAATTGATTTAAATTCATGTATTAAGTAATTTGTGGTTCTGTCATTACATCTGTTTTTGTTGTTTTTCACATCTTAGCTGGTGTGTTTTTTATCCACCACACCTAAAATCAGAGTATCAAATGTATGTGTGGTTTCCCATATTTAGAAAAATTAAATTAAGCGCAGAAAACTCTACAGAAAATAACTTCATGTAAACTCCATCACAGATTAACATTAAATAGACTTGCTTAGATATTGATGCTTCACTTCACTGGAGAAAGACTAACTTTGTTCACATGGTATTAAATCATTTCTACCATCCGACATCCACAAATACAGCAAGAGACACTGGGGCATCTTTAAAAAACCTTGGACCCAGTAATGGATATCACACGTTACAACTTCATTGAATTGTCACACGTTGATGTGTTCACATCAGTTGTGTCTGCCTCTGCAGGTGAGGAGGGGACTATGGAGGTGGAGCGAGCTGCAGGTGGGGACCTGCTGATGGAGTGTGATGAGGAGGAGCAGGAGGTCTGGCCTCAGATGCAAGAGACAGTAAAAGAGAAGGATGAAGGTGAAGAGTTGAAATGGGTTGAGGTTGAATAGTGAGTGAAGGGATCAGATATTTAACCATATTTATTGATATTGTTTAACATATTTACTACATTTACTTTAATACTTGAGCCACAAACTTGATTGTATCACTGAACAAGGGGGAATGTTTCAAAATCAGGACATGAACAAAGTAAAAAAACTTTATTCAACAATATCTCGTCTCCTCCACATGTAAACAGTTGTATCCTTGTAAATTACAGAATTTAACTGAACATCAGCTGCTAGCAAAACAAAATGGTCAGGAACTTTTGTTATCGATTATCCATGATGCATTCTACCCTGGAAGTTCAGGCTAGTGCTGGTTCTTCAGGAAAAAGGTCATGTGATAGGAGCATAGCAAATCAGCACTGGTTACTTTATGGCTGAAAAGACTCGATCAGCGAGTGGTTGTGAGTGTCTGCTTTGTCGTTTCCAAACATTTTGATTTCTGCCCGTCAAACGGGACCAACAGCAGTAACAAACATTTCTGTTTTAGTGACTCATGACCGCACCACAGTAGTGTGGATGTCAGATGTATCTGTAGCAGAAATTATGAACACCAGGGCTGAACACCAGGTGTGAACGGGGCCTCAAACACAACTGTCTCTGCAGGTCTGGGGACTGTTGTCCGTCCCATGGAGCAGCAGTCAAAGGACCCCCCACCAGTCAGGATCATTCCCATCACAGTCCAACCAGTGAACAGCTGCAGCCCCGCCACACTCAACCACACAGAGACGGTAACGAAGCTACTGACGATTCAGATTCAGTTCTTTATCACTGCTGTAGTCTGTGATTCAGTGTGTGTGTGTGTGTGTGTGTGTGTGTGTGTGTGTGTGTGTGTGTGTGTGTGTTCAGCCTTCAGATGGTCCTCTGGACTTAACGGTGAACTGTCAGATGGTTCCTCTGCTTCCTGGAGGTCAGTACAGTTCAGTTCTATCTGTATCATGACAGGGAAGGTCTACAGATTCTGAACCAGTTAAACCAGTGGGTCGGAGCAGAGTCTATTTTATTAAATTAATTTATTTTATCTTCATGTTGATCCTTCAGGTAGCGGTGCAGAGCTGAAGCAATATTCTCAGCCCAAAGGATCAGCCATCGCTTTCACTTCAGTCGAGATCCCCATCACTGTGACAGTCCTCAGTCCTGCAGGAAGTCGCCACATCAACACTACCATCTCCCTGTTCTCCTCTGCCACCTCAAACCCACGTACAGTTCCAAAAGCTGCTGCTGCTCCACCTGAACCTAAGGCAGGCTCCACCCCGATCATCACAGGTACACCTCTCATCAGCAAAATACAGTTTAAACACAACCTGATAGTTTTCTAACCTCCAAGCGTCTGTGGTGCAGGTGTGGTCTCTGGTGAAGCAGCCCAGAAGGTTTTAAACAACCACAACGTGAACTTCAAATCCAGCTCGCCTCTGACAAACCTGAAGACCCCACCCATCCTGTCACTCACCTCAACACAGACCACACCCCCAGCGTCAAAGAAGAAAAATCCTCCTCCCAGCTGCAGCAGACCTGCAGCTCCTCTGAGGCTGCGACACAAAGGTTTGACTATATCTGAACTGTTTCGCTCATCCACCACCAGAACACACTTGACTGCTTATGACCGTCACATGGTCACATGACCTCTACAGATGTGGACAGTTGTTTTATCTCTGACACAGCTACACCTATAAATGCTCCTGCAGTGATTTTAAAACCAGCTATGGACAAAAACTAACAGGAAACATTTATTATCTGTCCTGACAGGAGATAATAAGATATGAATAGATAAGTAGGACATTATATTCTTAATGATTTTCTCACGAGTTGACAATAGATTATTTAATACATAATCTCTAAATCTGTTACAGAGCAGAGTGTGACATATGTCGAAGTCTCAAAATGTTGTGGCAAAGAAGTAGTGAATTCTGGTAAAAGAAACATGAATACTTAAAAGACGGAACAGTGTTGTCTGATGAGATATTTTCGTCAGCACTTGTGCTTCAGTTAATGTCAAGGTCTCTTGTTTGTTGTACAGCCAGCAGAACAAACACACAAACATATATACAACATAAAAACAGAAACAACCTAAACAATAAATAATGAATACACTCATGTGATGGTATTTAAAATAGACACAGTATTGTGTCTGTGTCTAATATCACTTTCAGAAAAAATGATTATAAAACAAACCAGAGGACTTTAATTATTGCTTGATTATTGACAACCCGTCCTTCTCCAGGTCAGACATGTAATCGCTCTCAGGTTTAATGACGTGTTAAAATGCCAGAGTCTGATATGAATCCTTGGATATTATTTTTATTAAGTATTCAAACCACAGAGAATTATCACCATCATGTCGGCTGCTTCATTTTATACAAACACAGTTCAGTTTCAGAATACTTGTAAACTTTGGGATCTCCACTAGAATTTAGAATAAAGTTTTGAGATATTGAAAAAAGTTTGGAGGAACAGTTGGAAGTTTCTCGTTGTCTTTTATTTCTGAGATGAACCAGGTGTGTTTGTTTCCTCAGGTCAGCTGGAGCCAAAGACTCCTCCCGCCTGTACTCTTTGTTTCTCTCAGTACAGATTCATCCCGGAGCTCAGGGGATTCATGTGTGTAAGTGTTCGACCACATCAAAGACGTTCAGCACAAGAGCTCTGAGAGCTTTAATCAGTTTCTATAGAAGGAGAATAAAGTGTTGACCAGAATAACCTTATCTTCTTCCTCCTCATCTTCCTCCTTCTGCTTTTCTTCATCCTCCTCTTTGTTTCCAGCTGTGCAGTCCTGAGATTGCTCAGAGTCTCCTCCTCTGGAGGAACTTGAAGAGGAAGAATAAATCTCGCAGCTGGAGCAGAGAGAAGAAGACATCGTCACGAGTGTCCAGAGAGTCTCAGAGCAGCAGTAAAGTTTCCAGGACGGGATCAGGACCTCCTGCTGTGAGTTCGAGCTGCTGACACTCTTCGTCTACTTCCTGTTTGTCTCCTTCAGTCTAAAGTCATCTCTCCTATGCAGAGGACTCGCAGATCGTCTGATGACTTCCTGTCAGACCAGTTCACCAGCCCCACCCACCCCTCTGACCTCAGCAGCCACCAGCAGGACATATCTGAAGCCACCCCCATTCAGGGTAAACTGGTGATACTGGTGGAGGATTTTTATTACGGCTCAGCCCGAGGACCAAACTCTGCCGAACCCGACCAGCATAGCAGAAAGTTCACTGGACCGTACCGATGCATCCACTGTCCTATGACGCTGCGCAACAACCTGGAGTGAGACTCGTGCACACGCTCACACTCGCTCAACAGTGTTGTAGAAATATCAGCTGCTTCCAGACTCTCACCTGTCAACATGATGCCAAACATTTATTCAGTAATTCATGTTCATCGAAATACATTTTTCACTTTATGGACAAAACCATATAAAGATATTAATTTGCTTCACGTCAAACTGATATTTTCACTCAGTTTTAATAAAAATCTCCATCCAGTTCTTCAGGAAAGAATTAAGAAGTGAGTGTTGTTGTCTTTCTCAGGTTGATGAGTCACATGCAGCAACACATGATGTCTCAGGAGGACAGGAACTCTGTGTCCCTGTGTCCTCACTGTTTCCGTCACTTTCCGTCTCCGTTCATACTGCAGTGCCACAAGGAGGCTGTTCACAGTCCGTCTGAGTCCACAGGTCTGTAACACACACACACACACACGTGACCTACACATGACACTTGGAGTTGACAGCCCAGTAGTGTTGTTACTGTGTGATGTATTTGTCACATTATATTATGTCAGTGTGTTGTTTCCTAATGCTGTGTGTCTGTTGTGCAGTGACATGTAGAATCTGTGAGCTAGAGTTCGGCAGTGAACCAGTTTTCCTCCGGCACATGAAGAACACTCACAAACCAGGAGAGATGCCGTACGTCTGCCAGGTGAGACGACGACAACAGCAGCTGCTCACACGTTTCAACTGTTGTTATGGAAGTTTTCTGAAAGCTGGTGAAAGGAGAACTCAGGCAGCAGCTGAGGTCTTATGCAGAAGATTTTAATGTAGATGCATCAGAGAGACCAGAAGGTGGAACAATATACAAACATGAGCAATTGTCACCCCCAGGTCTCAAGATGTCTCCGACAGCCTCCACATATATCTTCCTCTACTTGTGTCACCCATTCTAACAGCATCAATGAATGATGAACTGCTGTCACTCTCTATGTTACATGTAGGTGTCTGCATCCTATTGGATACTGGTGTAATACGCAAAAGAGTTGAAGTTGGTGCCTCTCTGTCTGGGGCATCTGAGTTAGATATATATATATATATATATATATAAGTCTCTAAGCGTGGACACTACAATGTTCTGTTGGTCTTTTATCTATATAACCTGACCTTGGGTACTGCTTCGAGAGACAAGGGAGTATCTGAGTCTGACCTCCGTCTGCTCACCTGTGCTGCAGGTGTGTGACTTCAGGTCGTCGTTCTACTCGGACGTGTGGTCGCACTTTCAGGAAGCTCACGCTGACACCAAACACCTGCTCTGTCAGTACTGTCTGCGAGTCCTGCGCAGTGACACCTGCTACCAGCAGCACTTTGCCCGACACCAGGTACACTCGCACGCACACGCACTCTCACACACACACACACACACACACACACACACACACACACACACACATCCTGTTCTTGTGAACGTGACATCTCAAGTCTGTCTTACGGGAATTTCTTCACATTTTGACCAGTTGTCACTTGGACTCAAAGATGAACTGATCAGAGGTCACAGTGACCTGGAAGTCTGGAATAAACATATGTACATTTTTTTCTTTTCGATTTTCTCTTTTTGAAGTGATTCAAGTATCATGAAGACAAATCCTTCGACATTTTTTCTATTTCACAAGTTTTCTACTCTGTAAACTGTAAAAAACTATTTTATTTGTTTGCTCCTCTTGTGTTGGTTTTAAAACATGTTTTCTGCAAAAACTCAATTTTCTAGAACTGTGTGTGTTTCAGAAGAAACACATGTTCAGCTGTGACAAGTGCCGTCTTAACTTCCTGTACATTAAAGAAAGGATGGAACACAAACTGTTGCATCACAAAACCCACGTCAGACCTCCTCAACTAACTGGACTCAAACCTGGAACCAAGGTATACATCACCTCAAGGTCACATGGTTTTATCTGACGTTGCTGTTTGTCTCAGAGCTGAACTGTGTGCGTGTGCGTGTGTGTGTGTCTGCAGGTGACTGTGAGGGCATACTCGGTGGCTGGAGGGGCTGACAGTGAAGAAGCGATAAAGAAAGCTGTCGTTCCATGCAAGGCAAGTCAGTTCAGACGGTCAACATATTACTTCATAAGGTCAGAGGTCATGTGGCGGACGATTCAAACTGTTCTCACATTTCAACACATTTCATCACCTCAGAAAATGCTGCAGGGTTCTGTCTTGAGAGATCAGGTCTTAGAGCTGACATTGTGGAGGACAACATTACCAATAAGCCTCAGCTGCTGTTGCTGTGGAGACTAGGACCAGTCGTAGCTTTGTGTCAGAGCTTATTTGCATGTGTGAAACCATCAGAGAACTGAAGTCTTTGTGTTTCAGGTGGTAAATGTTGAACCGCCACCGCCACAGGATGTTCCGAAGAGGAAGCCAGTGGAGAGTCTGGGCCCTCTACTGTCCAACCTCAGGTACTGCGACACACACACACAGTTTGTGTTCACATGATCGTGTCATAGCTTGGAGTCTCCATCATGTTTGAGTCTATGGATCAGTCAGAAGCTACCGCTGGTAGTCGAGTCATGTGACTGATAAGAACCAATGAGGAAGAGGACGTGGGCGTCATCAGTAACTAAAGTCTCAGTTTCTGTTCAGACTAAATCCCAAAAACAGAGTTTTCAAAATAAAACGAGCAGTTTACACAAGTCTCCACCAGGTGTAACCATAGCAACAGTGATGAGTTTGCAAACCTCACACATAGAGTCATGTGAACAGATTCTGTCTGTTGTTCTGTCCTGAGCTCACTCTCAGATTTACACTATTAAACTGTTCCCTTGTCAGTTTTTAAATCTGCGTCCCTTCTCTGTTCCAGTAAGGCAGCCGGTGTCTCTTGGCCTCTGCAGCTCTGTGTCGAGTGTCTGTCTATCGTTCAGGACTTCAACTCTCACTTCCCGTCTGTGGTCCACTGCTCCCTCTGCAGGTTCCTCACCTGCTGCTCAACATCGTACGCCAACCACATGATCAAGTACGTCTGCGTCTGCTCGTTAGCTTTAGCTTATCTGAACGTTACCTTTGTTTTTGATTCAACTTGATGTCTTTATTGTTTCAGCACATCCATAACTGACTTAGCTCCTTTCATATGTAATATACATGTATTTCACATGTCGTTCTTATGAAGGAATCAAACCAGTTCACACATGTAACGTGATATTTTGTGTGTCTGAGCTTGAATAAACTGTTGTGTGTTTGTGTTGACGTGATGTTTTCACAGTAAACATTCGACCTCCAGGAGGAACGTCAAGTACAGGAGCATCTTCCAGTCAGGCCCACGGTAACGAGCCGCCACCGTTTAATTACACTTCACTTCCTGTTTGTGATGAACAGAAATGTTTCTGTCTGTTGTCTGCGAAATGACAACAAATAAAAAATAAACATTGTAACGTGTTTCTGTGTGTTTCAGGTTGTCTCACAGGTTGGAGTGTGTGTCATGTTCACTTTGTTCCTACAGAGGAGACGTGATGGCCAATCACCTGATAGAGAGACCTGACCATGACTGCAAAGTACACACAGGCGAACACACACACACAGGTGACTGTGGCTACACAAGTAGATTCCTTTCATTTACATTATTTCATTGACTAGTTTATTTCTATAATTTTATATTCCTGCAATATTCAAATTAATGTCAGTTAAATCAAAACTTAAGCTTCAGCACACCATCGAAAAATCCCAAATAAAAAGAACATCCACCAGGTGGCACCAGAGTAACACACAGGAAACAGTTGAGTGTTAAAATCCTCTGTTTCAGATCAGAACGTTGACGGAGCTCAGCAGGCGCACAACTGCCCCTCCTCTCCTCACGGTGTGACATCACCAGGGGGTCAGCGCCATGGGGGGTTTATCCCCATCCACCTCCTGCCTGTCAGTAAGACCTCCACCCAGCTGGCCGTCAAACCCCTCACCTCCCCCTCACCTCTGTCCTCTCAGCCTGCCATGACCGTCACATTCCTGGGGTCCTGCCCACAACCTGAGCAGGTGAGGAGGACGCCACTGAGGCTGCAGATGTGAGAGATGCATGTTCTCTGCTGACATAACCTCCAGCTTTATCTCCAATCTCTCCCTGTTTGTGCCTCAGCCTCCAGCCGCTCCTCTGTCCGTCTCCCAGCTGGCGGCAGTCCTCTCCTCTCTCTGTCACAGCGTCGCTCAGGCATCGCGACGCTGTAAGACGTCTGCGCCACTGATCTGCTCCTGGACTCGGCAGCTGGAGCGAGGGCTGTGGGGCAGGAAGTGGTGCTGGAAGACAGAGAAGTTGGCAGAGAGGTTGTTGCTTTGGCGAGAGCAACAGTTAGTCGTGAGTGAAGAAGTCTTGCTGCAGAGGGCCAGGGGAATTCTGGGAGAGGACAGTCCGCTGATCGACTGTTACAACTGGACTGTGGACTTCATGTTGAGACACGATGCAGGTCGACAGACCGGCCGCCAAACCGAGCTGCCGAGGAAAATCACGAAGAAAATCCACGCGTTCATACAATCGCTACGATCACAGGTCAGTTTTCATTCATGTCAACAAAAGAGTGGAGATGTTTTCAGACGTGTTCTCCTGAAATGTTCTGGACGTTCTGTTTGAACACAAATGTCTGAGTCATTCTCTGACATTGTCCTGCAGCCTCCTCTGTGTCCTCAGGGTTCAGTTGTTGTAATGTACCTTCACCACGAGATGTCTCTAAATATCCTGCATGACATTTTATGTAGGTCCACTATACTTCACCTGATGAGGTCACTAACTCCTTCACACTGAACTTAACCTAACGTTACATGTTTTGGTGACACTTCTGGTGTCCGTGACATTTAACGGTTGTGACCATGTCTCTTTATTCTGAAGATTCACAGTAAAGCTCTTCCTCTTCGCTCCGTCGGCTGCATGGACGAGTTCTCCATCTTCATCGACTCGGACTCCTTCAACGACCAGAACCAGTTGGCCTTCCAGCTGTTTGGTTCCCCTGGAGACACACCTCTTTTTGACATTGTCCTCTCTGCTCTGTCCGATGGGACCATCTTGACCCCCCTGGTGTTCTTCAGGGGAACTACATCACATGTTCCTGAAGGGTTCCCTGATAATGTTCTGCTGGAGGCTCGACAGGAAGGATTCACTGACCAGGAGCGTCTGCACATCTGGATCAACAAGGTGCAAGAAATGAGCTCATACTGAGCCTTTACACATAAACCTTTACTACAATAGTAATATAAATCAGTAATTTACAACTATTATGATGCAATTATCTGTCTTTTTCAAAGGTTTTGTCTTCAGTCACATCTTTTTGTTGTTATGTTCATCCAAACTTCCTCCACACTCTGGTCTGCTCAACCTTCTCCTTTCTGTAACTGTGCAGGTGTGGCGCCCTCATTTGGCAGCCTTAGGGTGTGACAGTCAGTCTGTCCTCATGGTGGACGTCCATCGAGGTCACCTGACCAACCAGTTCAGAGATGACCTGTCCTCCATCTCTACAGATTCCATCGTCATCCCATCAGGATGCTGCTGTCGTCTGCAGCCGCTCGACGTCTGCGTGACGCCGGTACTCAGGGACTTTCTGCAGGTACTGTCCTCTGACTCCTCTGACTCCTCTGACTCCCCTGACTCCCCTGACTCCCCTGACTCCCCTGACTCCTCTGACTCCTCTGACTCCTCTGACTCCCCTGACTCCTCTGACTCCTCTGACTCCCCTGACTCCCCTGACTCCTCTGACTCCTCTGACTCCCCTGACTCCTCTGACTCCTCTGACTCCTCTGACTCCCCTGACTCCCCTGACTCCCCTGACTCCCCTGACTCCCCTGACTCCCCTGACTCCCCTGACTCCCCTGACTCCTCTGACTCAGTTATCGATGATGTCCCTCTGATGTTGCGCTGGTCGTCCTCCAGGTGCGGTGGACCCAGCTGGTGTCTCAGGGGGGTCTGGACGGTCTCGGTCTGGATCAGCTGGCTCTCACTCTCACTTGTTGGCTCAGTGAAGTTTGTACGACTCTGAACTCGGAGACAAACGTCCTCCGCAGGTCTGAACATCTGGATTTTCTTCTTCTTCTTCTTCTTGTCTGTGCAGACTGACATGCGTTACTTTATAACATCACTGTTGCTATGGTAACGGCTAAACTAAACTCGTTTTAGCTTGTCTAGAATTTTTCATTGTGAACACAGTACAGTGATTTGACTCTTTCTTCTTCTGTGGTAATAATAATTGTCTGTGTTGCCATGGAAACTCCTCAGGTCGTTCAGCTCGGTGTGTGACCTGCAGCAGGTGGAGGATCGATGTGAGGCAGCGAGGATGATTAAAGTCCTTAATGAGGCTCTCATCCAGCCCCTGGAGACATCGGGACCTGGATCAGGTCCTGGATCGGGACTTGGATCAGGTCCTGGATCAGGTCCTGGATCGGGACCTGGATCAGGACCTGGATCGGGACCTGGATCGGGACCTGGATCAGGACCTGGATCGGGACCTGGATCGGGACCTGGATCGGGACCAGAGCTGGAGCTGTTGCTGGTGATGGAGGAGGAGAAACAGGAGGAGAAGATGGAGAGAGAGGAAGTGGAGAACTAAGAGCAGAGTTTATATCTGAGGTTCGACTTTAGGACCACTGGTCCTCGTGCTTCTTCTTCTTCTGCACCATTAATACAAGCTGCTGCTGACCCCCCCCCCCCCCCCCCCCCCAACCAGAGATGTGTCAGCTGATCAACGGCTGAGAACATTTACCACATGATTGATCAGCTGATCAGATATTGATCAACGGTTGATTCTGCGGAATCCTAAAGTCCGCAGGAAGTAACGATGTTCAGTGAAAACAACGCTCATTAACGAGAAGGTGAAAATCTCATGAAGAGAAACTTCCCGCTGCGTGGCTTCACAGTAAAAGTCTGTGGTTCATCTGTGCAAAGCTTTTATTGTGAAAGAGTTACAGTTCTGATCGGTGAAAATAAAGAAATGAGTTTGAATCAGATAATTCATCACATGTGTAAAGTTACTCCTGCAGGAGTCAGTTACATCCGTTAGTTTGTAATCAGATTACTTAGTTACTTTTATACTGGAACATGGATTACGTATTCAGACTGTAAAAAAAAAGAAAGACGACGTCTCCACTACACCAGTAAAATAAATATCTATAAACGCTGCCTTCTTGTGGTGATGACATCATGTACAGTCAGAGTCTGTGTAGTACTGATGAAGGTCCCGCCCACACACACTCAACCAATCCTGAGTCAGTGTCAGCTGTCAATCATCTCCGTCTGTTTTTATTTCATAAATAACTGATTCAAACCAAACTGATGAGAAACACTTGAACAAACATCCGAGAGAGAAGAACGAGTTGAAACGACAGAAACATCTTTAAACCTTTTTTTTTTTAGTTTGGTTCATGTCCCATCTGCTAACGTGGAGGAGGTTTATGAGCTGTACTGCAGCCATGATTTGGCTTCAGTTTAATATTATCTATGCTTCATCCTGAGAGAAAATAGATTTGGATGTATTGAACTGATGTGGGATAAAAAATTGATAAAAACATTTTAATTTAGTTTTCGTTTAACTTGAATATATTTTTCCGTCGTGTCCTTTGACCAATAAAGGTTTTGTTTTATACTTTTCTGGTCGTCGTCCTATTCTTATGAACACGAAGTCTTATGAAGAGAAATTCTTCACATTCACAAACTGAAAGATGAACAGATGTGTTGAGGGGTCAAAGGTCACGGTGACATCTTGTTCAGTGTCACATTTGAATCACTTTATTTTGTTTCAGTCTGCGACGACACAGAAACAAGAGTCTCACACGCTCATTAAACCAGCAGGTGTCCCTCACACAGTCCAGCCACTGTCACAGTTAAATTTAGAGTCCATGAGAACGCCACAACTTTCCCAGCATGCCCTGGAGCAAGGCAGCAACCCCCCTGAGGACAGTGTCAATCAGCTGGGAGTTGCATGATGGGAAAGATTTCAGGACGATTTGACCTCCACATCCTCAGTTTAAGGTTAGAGTTGTATGATGTCAATGAGGGTCCTCACAAGTACAGAGACGTCTGTTAGTGTGTGTCTGTGTGTTAGTGTGTTAGTGTGTGTGTTTGAACATTCAGTGTCTTCGTGTCTGAACTTGATTCTAATCTGAGGATTTATCTGATGAATGTCTGTGTCTGTTTCCCACGATGCATTTCAACATGTGTATTTGTCTTTTTGTCTCGTTTGATTTTGTGTCTTTTCTCTTCAGTGTGGAGTCGTCCTCTGGCGACTGTGATGAACTCAAGGTTAAATCATCTTCATCAGAATCCGAAGCAGGTTTGAGCATAAACACAAATGACACGTTTCGGAGGACGAGTCTTCCTGAGCTTCTCACTCAGTGTTTTCTTCTGTTGCTGAAATCACAGACGTTAAATCTGCTGAGACGGACGTGAGGATTCCATCAGATTACAGCAGCAGCAGCTCGGAGATCAGAGGTCTGTTCAGATTAAATCCTCAGTGAAAAGTGTGTTTTATGTTGTCACATGTGATTATAGAAGATTATCAGAGGTTTTATCTCCCACAGTCACATCCACAGATTAGGGGAAAATAAAAACTGCATTTCACAGTGATGTTACTGTAACTGAGTACTAGTTACAGTAACATCACTTATAGTACTCAGAGTATCCAAAGTGAAAGTAGGGTTCGTTTGGTAAGTTATTACTTAATATTTGAGTTTCTCATGGTTCACGTTGTTCACTTTTTTAACTGGAACAACGATGATGACTTATTGTTTTGGTTCCAAATAGAAAATTATAATCAGTGTGTAAATATATTCATAGAAAAGTCCTTTCAGAATAAAAGCAGGAGGCGACTTAGTAATACAGCATTTACTTTGTCAATTTCCCTGATTCCACTAAAAGGCAGCATGGGGGGGATGCCATCACTATGCTAATGCTAGTCAGAAGAGATGCTAATGGTTGTTGTTATGGGCGACGTCTCCAGCTGTGATGACACATCTGCAGCTGCAGGAGAACTTTACCCACACACACTAACTACTTTCAATGTTTTTATCTGAGAACGTTTTATTTTGTAATGTTTTTATTTGGAAACGTTTTATTTTGTAATGTGTGGATGAAGCTTTGCTTTAACCTTTATTCTCGTTTCCTCAGAATATACATGTGACATCAGCAGTGATGTCAGCAGGGGGCGTGTCTCCCTGTGGACTCCATTGTGAACGGTAGAAACTGAAAATAGAACGGAGACTCTATTGTTTGACGTCCAGCTGTGACACAGGAAGCTGCAGATGTTTCAGACTGTGAGAACTGAACTGAGTCACACCTGAAGCTAATAACCCTGTAGCCCTCACATGATTGGTTAATGATTGAAGGGCGGAGCTCAGACTGTGGTCAGTCTCTGTTTATTGATTATCAATTATAGATTATAGTAACTGTAACTCTCTCTCTCTCTATCATTCTCTCTCTCTCTCTGTAACTCTCTCCTGTTCTCTCTCTCTCTCTCTCCCACCCTCTCTCTCTCTCTCTCTCTCTCTCTCTCTTCAATGGGAACAAACTTGGCAGGAAAAGCAGAACGATCCCCTCACTCCCTCCCACCTCTCTCTCACTCCCTCCCACCTCTCTCTCACTCCTCTCTCTCTCTCTCTCTCTCTCTCTCCTCTCTGTTCATTCAGAACTCAGTTGATGAGGACATCACATGTCTGTCCTCGTCTCTGTCTCTCGCTCACTAACTTTCTTTCAACATTGAGTCATGTCCAGTTTTCTTTCTATTTATTTGAGTGGAGCCTCAATGATCCTGCTGCTGACGGCTGGTGAGTCTCAAGTGTGTGTGTGTGTGTGTGTGTGTGTGTGTGTGTGTGTGTGTGTGTGTGTGTGTGTGTGTGTGTGTGTGTGTTGTGTGTGAGAGAGTCTGAGTGTGTGAGAGAGTCTGAGTGTGTGTGTGTGTGTGTGTGTGTGTGTGTGTGTGTGTGTGTGTGTGTGTTGCAGCTGTTTAACTTCCTGTTCTTTGTGTCATAATAACATTCATTAGTTTGTAGATGAAGTCATTAACAGATTTAACAACAAATACACATGTTCAGAAACTACACACTCTGTGATGCCTTCAGTTCCTGTTGGAAACTTCGCTGCAGCCACAGATTTAATCGTCTGATGCTCACACAGCGCTCTTCTCTGATTGGTCAGTGGGTGGCCCTGGTTCTTATCCTCTCTCTGATTGGTTCTCCTCCTCTGAAGTTTTATGTATGTGTTCATGTTCATGTGTTCTGACGAGTTCTCCAGAGCTCAGAGGTGAAACTACGAACGGACCCTGAACTCAGCACTTCTTCATTCCTCTCTGTGTTCCTGTATTTATCCTTTGTGAGGACCTTTGTAAGAAGAGAATCTGTCTGGTCCCCACTGTAAGGGACTGTTCCAGGGGTAAGACTTGGTGTTAGGGTTAGTTTAGGTTAGTTTAGGTTAGTTTAGGTTAGTTTAGGTATTTAGTTTGGGTGGTTACGGTTAGGGGGAGGGGCTAGTTAATGTATTATTATGTCAATGAGTGTCCTCACTTAGACAGAAGTACAAACATGTGTGTGTGGAACAGCTGGTTTTTGTAAAGTTTTTCTGCATCATGTGACTTTGCCAATAACCCTCCCCCCTCCCCCCTCCCCCCCACACACACACTGTAACTGACCCCCTACAGCTTTTATTTTTTTCACTTCCCTTCTTTCCTCTCTTCCTCTTCCCATCCATCTTTTCTTCTCCTCCTCTCCTCTATTCTTTTCCTCTCCACCTTTGTCTCCTTCACTTTCTGCCTCCGGAGAGATCACAGTCCCGCCCACCCCGTTTGAATGACTGCTGATCTGTGTGGGGGGGGGGGGGGGGGGGGGGGTCACCTGGTTTTCATTTTCTCCACAGATGTGATTGACAGGTTGTTAGTGATGACACTTCCTGTTTGGTCACAATTAAAATCACACCCCCTCAGTTCCCATATTGTGTGTGTGTGTGTCCGTATCAAATGTCTGTAGGTGGAGTTTGTCCCAGTCTGTTTTCCATTAGTTTGTTATTCTAATAATAACAGAACAGTCACACTCTGATTTCATTCACTGTTTTTTTACACTCGTTTACGATCGTTTACACTCGTTTACACTCCTGCAGACTGAGTCTCCACACTGTCCCACAGAATCTCACCGGCAAAGTTACAGGTTCAGTTATATAAATACATTTATATATAACCCTAACCCTATATATATGTGTATATATATATATATTTATTATATATTTATTTATATATATATAACAGGTCATAGTCATGTTAGCGTGCTAACTATCATTATATATTTCAACCACAATCACAAAAACCTATTGATCAGTGACTTTCTGCCAATAGATCCTTTCACCTGAATCTTACTCACTGGAGCTTTAAGGAACTTTCAGAGTTCAAAGTGCTAAGCTACAGTTAGCCTAGCTGAACATAATGACTGGAAGCAGTGGGAAACTACATTAGCTTAGCTGCATGGAACATGAAGGTGTGTTGTGTTCTCAGTGTCTCAGGCTCAGGACTATGACTTCACTCCTGCTCCAGACTACGACTCCGACTACAACGCCACCTTCGAGTACAGTTTCTACAGTAAGAACCTCGTTATGACTCAACCCAGTTAAATGTGAAGTTCAATTTCTTCATCTGCGTCTATCTGCGGCCTGACATTTATTCTAACGTAACTACACACTGTTACATCGCAGACGACAGCGAATAAAATGAACTTTTCAAAAAGAATCATTGTCGAACAAAAATAAACATCTGGATTCAGGTGATTTTCTGTTTCCAGGTTCCTCAGATGTAAAGGTTTTACAGGTGTTTCTCTCCACGTGTTCTCAGGTAACAGCAGCATGGAGGACCTGGAGAAGTTCAGTGGTCCATTCATCGACCTGGAGGAGGAGGAGGAGGAGACAACCACCACAGGAAGCACAGAGGGCGTTGACGCTCATAACAGCACATCACTTCCTGTTACTCTAGTAAGTAACCACAGATTTATTTATAAAGAAAAATAAATTCTCTTACAGTCAGATATGAACTTTCAGAAGAAGAAGAAGAAGAAGAAGAGCCTCAGTCTCACAGAGAAAAAACTCACGTCTTCATTTTCACAAAATCAAAGTGAAGAAACTTTTGTCTTTTATTTCAAGTGTGTGCGTGTGTGTGTGTGTGTGTGTGTGTGTGTGTGTGTGTGTGTGTGTGTGTGTGTGTGTCTCTGTGTGTGTCTCTGCAGGAAATCAGGACACTCGTCTGGACCCTGATGTTCATGATTAGTGTGAATCTGCAGCAGCTTCAACACACACTATGAGAGCAGACACACACTCAGCAGGTCAGACACACACAAACACACACACACACACACACACACTATGAGAGCAGACACACACTCAGCAGGTCAGACACACACAAACACACACACACACACACTCAGCAGTTCAGACACACACACACACACACACACACACTTGATAAACAGTGATGTTAAAATCATTTATAAAACTGTAAAAAAGAGAAATGAATTCACACAGTTGAAAGTTTAATAAAAAGAAGTACATTTAAATTGTAATTAAATTACACACAGACTAACACAGAATTTAACTTAATGTGCAGAACAGTTTATTCAAATTTAAATGAAACAACAGAAAACTGGGGATTTACTTCTTTACACTTTATCTTTACACCCACACACTTTATCTTTACACCCAAACACTTTATCTTTACACCCAAACACTTTATCTTTACACCCACACACTTTATCTTTACACCCAAAAACTTTATCTTTACACCCACACACTTTATCTTTACACCCAAACACTTTATCTTTACACACACACACTTTATCTTTACACCCAAACACTTTATCTTTACACCCAAACACTTTATCTTTACACCTAAACACTTTATCTTTACACCCACACACTTTATCTTTACACCCAAAAACTTTATCTTTACACCCAAACACTTTATCTTTACACCCAAACACTTTATCTTTACACCCAAACACTTTATCTTTACACCCACACACTTTATCTTTACACACACACTTTATCTTTACACCCACACACTTTATCTTTACACCCAAACACTTTATCTTTACACCCACACATCACCTCTTTGTCTTTCACATCTCCACATGTCCTCATGCTGTCAGATCTGTTGGACCTTGAATTGAGATTCTGGAGCAGCTGAATGTTTCTTCTTGTTTTCAGTTGTCACCTTCAGGTGCGTCTCATCCTGCACTGGTCACCTGATCTGGTGGGAGGGCTCATCTCCGTGACCTCCCGTCTGTCACTTGGTGACCCACACCGGTGGGACCTGGAGGGGCTCAGCCAATCACAGACCTTTATCAGCACCTTCCTTCAGAACTTTTCTGATAAATTTGAAAACTTAATCACATTTTTTCACAGTTTATCATCTTTTTATTTGAAGCAGAACAGATTTAATTATTCATATTTTTACATCATATGTTTGAGCCTCATGTTTAAAGTCATGGGAGGATTTTCTGAGGATAAATAACTAATAAACCTGACGAGGAGACGAGGCATCGAATCAGTTTCACTGTGATGAAACAGCAGCACTTTGGAAACAAGCAGCACTTCCCAGTTTATTTTATCATGATGTTTAATCTGTTTGTTCACGTGATCATCATTTAAACTGAAGCATCTGTTGCTTCTGAATAAAAGTCCAGAGAGTCACATCCTGCGACACCTCGTGTCACGTGTTACAGAACAAATCCAGGAAAACAAAAATGTGTTTGGGGGAAAGTTTAAAAATTTGACAGTAAATATGAGGAAATGTTTTTAAAAGATAGAAAATAAAAAAACGATTGAATGATTTTTATTGATTGTTTATGTTTTTTCAATAAAATATATAAACCTTGATGATTCAATAAACTGTTTAATGCTCAGAATAAACACTGAACTATAACAATGTTCATCAACACTTAAAAACACACAACAGCTACAACATCTGTATATTCTGAGACAGATTTCAAAAGAAAAACAATTATTACATGTTTATACTGTGGAAGTTTTAAACTTTATATTTAAACTTAGGATACAACACATTTCAATTTACAATTTAGATTTCAATTTACAATTTAGATTTCAATTTACAATTTAGATTTCAATTTCATATTTAGATTTAACATTTCAATTTAATATTAAGATGTAGGTTTTCCTAAATGCACATGAAAGGGGCGGGGTTTACTGCATATGCCGAATCACAGACATGGACAGTTTGACTGACAGCAGAGCTGAGGATCAAACTGTTGAACAGACAGGAGAACAAACACATGATCCGATTAATAGAAACAGTTCCAGCTGCTTAATGCAGGAAGAACAGCTGGTGAAACATCTGGGAGTGTGTCAATGTGTACAGTTACAGCGTCCCCTGGTGGCATTTAGGAATAAATATGTTACGTGGTCACAACAAAAATTCATAATAAGTCGTTTAGTTGTTTAAAAATACAATCGATGCATTCATCATCTATGACGGGCCATTTTGGGGGTTCAGCATCTTGCCCAAGGACACTTCGGCACGGCCTGGGATTCGAGCCGCCGACCTTGGAGGGCAGCTGCTTTACCCAATCAGCCACAGCCACATAATAACATTTGGGAATGCGAAAATAAAGTCGGGGCTACGAGATTTGAATTTTTGCTTTACTGACGCGTGGAACTGAAGTAAAGTTTCATTGATCTGTTTTACATATTATCACATTTTTAGTTTAAATCAGTGTAAATCTGAGTTTCTGTCAGAATAAAGAAGTTGGGACTTTAATTATATCTGTTAGAATCAGAGTAAATCTACAGGAGCCCGGAGGCGTCACACTTTACAGTTTATTTGTGGTTGGTGGTGACAGCGGTTTGATTAAGATCTGATGTGTCTGTTAATGAGGATCGAGTCCATCAGTGTCACGGTGGAACAGCGGGGAGGCGACGCCTCAGGCGCCACGGTTATTTCAGTCCAGGACTAATCTGCACGACAACAAACTCCACATTCTGTTCATCATTTACTTTTTATCATCAGGACTAAAACATTTTTTTACTTTTATCAGTTGAATTTCAAAATCTTTGACGGATTTTCATATGAAACCTTCCATTAACACACATTGTTATTCAGTTCATGTGTCTCACTGAATAAACTTCACATTCATAATTACTATGAAACAAAAGAACTGGATTCACCTGTAAAGTCAAAATAACAGCAGCTTTACTGAAGTAACAGTACCTTTATAATGGAGTCAAAATACATGACCTGTGAGTGAAACTGTTACTAATCAATTACTATAGATATGAATTAATATATAATATATATATATAATATTATAAGTTCCTCACAAAGACATCTGTACAAGAGCACACACACACCTGCAGGATGAAAGGTGTTTGATGGATCCTCTGTGTGTTTCGTCTTCGTCTGTGACCTTCAGTGAAACTCTGCTGTTAGCTGATAACAAACACGCACACACACACACACACACACACACACACACACACTCTGTGGGGGCTGTATATGTAAGCAGGTTCAGGTCCCCACAACGTCAGTAATAATGAATTAATGTGGGAATATTTTAGATTGTGTGACCACGCCCCCTGTCAGTGATGTCACAGCTGAGCAGACATATCATTGGACGCTCTGTGTGATCTTTTCTAACTTTGAGCTCATTTTTCTTCTGAAGGTCGTGATGTCGTCTCTTGTCGACTTCTTCTCTGAATAAACAGCGTCATTTATCTTCAGCTGTTTATTCACACGCTGTAAAACATGATTTTACTCAACATGAAACAAACTGATAAATAATATTTGATTTAACTTGATGATCAACAAACAAAGTGAAAAACCTTGGAAGCCTCTCTCACTTCCTGTGAGTGCAGCTCGTCTGGAGATATGAGGTTTTCACTGGTCAGCGAAGCAGCAGTTTGACATTTGGCCGTTAATGAGGAGACGAAAGGTCCCCACAACGTTGTGAGACAAAGAAAAGGGCAGAACTGATTCCTTCTGTGGCATCATTACACACTGCTGCTGCCTCCAGGTGACGAGCATGATGGGAGATTTATCGACAAACAACATTCAAATGAAACAGAGGCAGTGAATCCAAAGGACCCGGACCTGTGACCTGTGACCTCTGACCTCCGAACAGGAAGCTGTTAATGAAACTGTTTCTGGAAGTTTCAAGACACTGTGTCTCCGTTTATCGGAAATCATTTTAATTCTCACAACAAAAACACACAACATGTCGACAAAGAGACACAAACTAACAACAACAAACACAAACTAACAACAACAAAGAGACACAAACTAACAACAAAGAGACACAAACTACAAACAACAAAGACACAAACTAACAACAACAAAGACAAACTAACAACAAAGAGACACAAACTAACAACAAAGAGACACAAACTAACAACGACAAAGACAGAAACTAACAACAACAAAGACACAAACTACAAACAACAAAGACACAAACTAAGAACAAAGAGACACAAACTAACAACAAAGAGACACAAACTAACAACAACAAAGACACAAACTAACAACAAAGAGACACAAACTAACAACAACAAAGACAAACTAACAACAAAGAGACACAAACTAACAACAAAGAGACACAAACTAACAACAACAAAGACACAAACTAACAACAACAAAGACACAAACTAACAACAACAAAGACACAAACTAACAACAAAGAGACACAAACTAACAACAACAAAGACACAAACTAACAACAAAGAGACACAAACTAACAACAAAGAGACACAAACTAACAACAACAAAGACACAAACTAACAACAAAGAGACACAAACTAACAACAACAAAGACACAAACTAACAACAACAAAGACACAAACTAACAACAAAGAGACACAAACTAACAACAACAAAGACACAAACTAACAACAAAGAGACACAAACTAACAACAACAAAAACACAAACTAACAACAAAGAGACACAAACTAACAACAAAGAGACACAAACTAACAACAACAAAAACACAAACTAACAACAACAAAGACACAAACTAACAACAACAAAGACACAAACTAACAACAAAGACATAAATCAACGACAGAAACATAAACTAAGGACAAAGAGACACAAAGATCCAGTGTGAAGATTCCACTCGATGATTTAAAATAAAAACATGATGAACTGCGTCCTCTCAGGTTCTGACCTTTGATCTCTGAACAACAACATCCTGTTTAATATTAACTACTCAGACGCATCATCAATCACAGAACGACGTCTGCACGCGTTCATGTGACGAGCTGAATACATGAATAATGTGAGAGGAGACGTGACAGAGGAGGAGGAGACGTATAAAAACAGGAGGAGGAGGAGACGCTCAGAGTCACAGCGAGAAGACGGAAGACAAACCACAAAAGAAGAAAAGACAAGGAGCTGAAATAGACACCACCGAAGAAGAAACAGGATCTTTAATCATCTCATTTCTCTGTGAGTTCACGTCCGTCATCAGAACTTTTGATTTCATGTTAAATTAAATAATAACTTTCTGTGCTTGTCGTTTTAGGTTTCATACAAATCTCTGGTGATGGAGGGTGTGCGAGTGCTGGTCTACCTGTCCGTCTGTCTGTCCATGCTGACATCACTGTGTCAGGGTCAAAGGTCGACTGACGGGCAGCTGCCGCCTGCAGCAGACGAGCCGACACTCGGACTCACGACCAGAGAGCTGGTGAGTTTTAAACTTTGGTTCAGGTATTAAAATGTTGAATTAAAGTTCATCTGACCAAACTGATTCAACTCTAACAAAATAAAAGATTTCATTATGTGTATTGTTTGTAAATGAAAACGAATTGATTTAAATATTGTTTATATTATGAGCTTTAAATCTAATATTGAAATGATGAGTAATTAAAGTGGTTAAATGGTGAATTTATATCTAATTAAAGTCATAATAATAAATAAAACATTTCACATCTTAAAACTGTCAAATCTAGGTTTTCATTATATTTGTCATATTAGGAGAAAATAATGTAGAAATACTTGACATTAGTTTTCATTAAGATTACAGTGAGAATATATATTAATAATATAATAATAGTATCAAATGATGTTGTGTTTAAAAGATGTGTTGATGTGTCTTGTTGAATCCTAAGATTTAAATAAAGTTATTTCAAGTTAAATAAAGTAAGAGAATGGAAATAATTCAGGTGATGAAATTAATGAACTGATTAAAGTGGTGACATCATCATTTTAGAGCGGTCATAGTGGTCAAGTGGGCAGGTGGTACAGTGAGGTGGATGGAAGAAGATGTGAGCGGTAAAGAGCAGTGAGAACCTTAATGAAGCAGCTGGAGCGATGGATCAAAGGAGGAGCTTCTGGAAACAAAGACGTTTATGAAGGAATTTGTGAACAAGAAGAGAGTTACTGATGTAACCCTGGTGTGAACGAGAATGGTGGTGCTGTTGGCCATTAATGTGTGTGTGTGTGTGTGTGTGTGTGTGTGTGTGTGTGTGTGTGTGTGTGTGTGTGTGTCTGTGTGTGTGTCCAGGCTGAGGCTCTACAGGGTTTCCTGGACGAGGCGGACACCAGGGTCGCACTCTCTGTGGAGAAGAAAGCCAGCGTCATCCCTCGAGTGAGAACATGACTGACAGCTGTCAATCAAACTGTTGCATGTTTATAATGAGTGATCAGCTGACTGAGGTGAAGCTTTGGTCAGAGGTCAATCCCCAAGTTAAAATAAGTATGTCGTTAAAGTTACAAGACCTTTGGTTATCATGGTTACAGAGTAACACAGTTGTGGCTACGAGAAACGTCGACTGACGATCTTAAAATGGGAACGAGGGCGGGGCTCTGGTCTGTCCACTGCAACTAGCTGCTGTCGCTGCATGCTCCGTCATAATTACTACAGCCACCAGAGGGCATCTAGAAGTTAAACGCAACAAATAAGTCAGAACAATAGACTTCCGACCGTCTCCATGACAACACAGCTGCAGTCTGGACAGTGACTCATGATTCAGGATGCAACACGAGTTTGTTTCTCTCTTTACAAAACAAAACAACACATCGAGACGATTCAAATTGACAACCTGTAAACACACGTCACATGACCGTTCACCTACACTGGTCATGTGATGTAAACAGGAAGTAGAGGATCTCTGCAGTTGGTTGCTTAGTAACAGAAACTCGTCTGAAGGAGGAGCAGTGATGGTGAAAAGTCAGAGCAGAGATTTCTTTTCTTAGAAATAAAACGTTCAGGACGCGGTGGAACTGTTACTGACAGGAAGTCACCGCTGGTAGTCGAGTCATGTGACTGATGAGAACCAATCAGAAGAGAACGTGGGCGTCACCGTTTACTAAAGTCTCAGTTTGTGTTTTCAAACTGAAACCAGATCAGTTAACACGAGTCTCCACCGGGTGTAACCATAGCAACAGTGGTTAGTCAAGAATGTGTGAATTTATGGAATCGCATGCAACGTACATATATATACACTGTCCACACACATCACTTATATACTTATATATATATATATACTCTATATATACATAGAGTACTATAACCTGAAACTCTGTCTCTCTCTCAGTGCGACATTGGTGAACGATGTGCAATGAAACATGGACCTCGAATCGGTCGACTGTGCGACTGTCTGAGAGGAACCGCCTGTAACACCTTCTTCCTGCGCTGCTACTGACACACACAAACACACAAACACACAAACACACACACACACACACACACACACACATCCTATCCCTGGTCCTCACATGTGACTGCATGTCTCTGTCTGTTTTAGTGTTCGTCTCAGATTCATGTATTTTTATTAAATAAAGTTTCTTCATAAAGCTGCTAATCTCCACTGAGTCGTCTATATGTGAACATATAATATACATACATATAAAGATGATCAGTGACTGTTTATAAACACCATCAGGAGGAGTTTCCTGTAGTGACTTTGAAACATACATAAATACATTTTCACAGAGACGTTTAAACACCAGATTTCACTCTGAAGATGAATCGTCCCTGATCAGACCCCCAGTGAAGCTGATCGTCCCCGAGGCCTCGTCACGCAACAGCTGACACGTCCCTTAAAAAGACCCGACAGCAGCAGCGTCAAAGGTTCAACTCCCTTCATGTGATTCGGGCAACGTGACATAAAAGTGAATCGTGTTGACGTGTTGGTTTAGAGTCTGAGCCTCAAGAGGGCGCCAGCTGCGCTGCACACAAATTGTCTGATCTATTTGTATTTTTGTGTTAAATGCAGAGGTGGCAAAAGTACTCACATCCTGTATTTAAGTAAAAGTACAGATACTTGATTCAACTCATTTACTCAAGTAAAGTAAGAAAGTACAGGCTCTGAAAAGTACTTAAGTACAAAAGTAAAAATGAATTTTTAACTTCAATGATACATGATGCCTCTTTTGATAACTTGGCAAAATGAAAAAAGTTGTAGGCAAATAAAAAAGGATAATTTGACTCTTTTGTTAACAACCTGCACAGAGCTGGTACACAGAGAGAGAATCACGGGACACAGTTTAGTTTTGCTGCCAAATTTCAGACAGAATAATGACGACTGAACTGAACCGAGGTCCAGCATGAGCAAGGTCTCTGTAGGTGAACCTGAGGAAGGATCATTACCAGTACAGCAGCTCCACCAACCTCCAGACGCCTAGGGTCTCATGCTGCCCCCCAGTGGCACACACACCACCAGGGCCTGCGCGTCTCCCGAGGCAGGGGGGCAAGCGAGTGAGCGAGTGAGCGAGAGGTGCTCCGTGCGTAAAAGCATAAAAAAAACAATCCAGATCTTAAAATGTAAGGAGTAGAAAGTACAGATGTTTTTGTTCAAATGAAGCGAGTAAAAGTAAAAAGTCGTCAGGAAAATAAATACTCAAGTAAAGTACAGATACCTGAAAAATCTACATAAGTATAGTAACAAAATATTTGTACTTCGTTACTTCCCACCTCTGGTTAACAACTTACTTCAAAAAGGCCAAACTACAAAGTGCTACATGTAAGTTTCTTTATTTAACCAAGGTGTAGTCTGAAGACACGTGTCTTTAGTCTGATGGAAGATGTGGAGACTTTCTGTCCGGGTGTCAATGTGGAGCTCGTTCCATCGTTTAAGAGCCAGGACAGAAAACAGTCGTGATTTTGTTGAGTGTTAGCGCTCGGAGAGGGAGCTGCTGATTGGCAGATGCCGAGCGTAGTGGAAGTGCTTGGGTGTAAGGTTTTACCGTGTCCTGGATGTAGACTGGACCCGATCCGTTAACAGCACGGTACAAGTACTAGTGTCTTTACCGGATGCTGGCAGCCACTGGTAACCAGTGAAGGGAGTGGAGGAGTCTGAGTGAACTTAGGTTGAAGACCAGTCGAGCTGCTGCGTTCTGGATGAGCTGCAGCGGTCAGAAAGCACTAGCAGGAGGAAAGTCCAGTAGTCTGGATGTTGACAGTAAGGGAGAGTTGACTGTCCAGTGTCACACCCAGGTTCCTAGAGGTCTGGGTGAGGGCTACCACGGAGTTGTTGATGGCAAGCCAGGAGGGAGTTGCAGTAGTCTAGTGATGTGATTGGCTGAGAGTGTTTCTTTCATCACCAAAGGCTCTGATCTTTATTCACCTTCAGCTTCATGACTCAAACCAGAAGGTGGCAGCGTGGCCGGTCTGAGAGCAGAACCTGCTTATTCTCTTTCAAAGTAAAACAATGTGAGATGATTTTATTTGACTGACATTGACTTCTCTCTGAGATTTTTCCAAAGGCCGACGCCCAGCGGTGCTCAGAGAGTCCAATCAGAGATGAGCTGCGTCTGATGTGGGGGACCTTTAATTCCCGTGTCTGTCAGACAGGAGCAGATTATGAGCGAGCATCAGAGACAGGATGGTTTTTATCTGAGCGGAGATAAGACTCAGTAATTACAACAGAGAAAAGGCCAGAGACGCTCTGACATCACACAGGAAACATCTTCTTCATCCAATCAAATCTCATTTAACGGCTGAAAACCTCAGAACATTTAATCGGGAACTGATTATAATAATATAACTATAATATAATAACTTTATTATCCTAATTTTCAAAACATATTTGAATTGTTATAGACTTTTATCTTTCTGTTTGAAGACTGAGACGAAACACTGGATCTGTCACTGAATTATATACGAATTATATACATATATATACATATTGTAATTTGATTTTATATATATATATATATATATACTGTGGTTCAAGTTATACATAAAAGATATTTGATAGATATGTTATTTTATTAAGCTCCATGACATCATTAGATCATTTACACTGAAGCAGGCGTGATTCACAGTTTTATGTTCATTAGAAATATTGATTTGTGACGAGTCACTGGATCATTCAAACATCTGAGAACTTCACAGAACAAAACTTTTCAAATGAGTCAGCTTCTGAACCTCTGCTCTTTAACAGCGGGTTTGTCTGTGACGGACACTTCCTGACGTCAGCCGTAAACAGAAGGTCACAACGACTTGATGACGTGTTTCCGCTGCTGGGAGACGTCAACACAACGTCACAGAGAGCTACGTCACCATGGAGACGCTTCTGTGATTCGATCAGAAAAACAACAGAGTCACGTGTTTGTCTTTTTGTTGACAAACTCAAACAAAACACGGGAATCCACCCGGAACCACATGACCCGGAAACAATATTCTACTTCCGCTATCATCTCCTTCACAATAAAACTAGGGTTTTTCCTCTTACTTTTAAATTAACTTCAACATTTAATAAATAACCACTAAAGAAAATAAACCGAATGAAAAGATATATATCATAAAATATATTATCAATAATAACAATACAATTATTTCTGTCCAAAACGCAGCTGGACAGGTTTTACAGGTTTTACCTACCATGGACAACCGGTAGGTAAAATCTTATTTATATATATATATATATATATATATATATACTGTTGCCCGAGTCCATGCATCATGGAGGGGTCGTTGTCATGGTGATACAGTCACAATCGAATGTTAGTTGTGATGATTATGATTATCGATCATATTAATGTATGTATTTCACCACAGCAGGTTTAATATGAACACTTTATATAAACAGTTAAAATGGTCAAAAGAATCCATTTAATTTGCGACGGGAGAGAAACAGTGGAACAGAAACCAAGACGTCGTCAAAGAGGATTTTATTTTGAAATGCAGACCCGGAAGTGATAGTTCATATTTTCGCTGCTTTAACGATGCGCAGTTGAACCGTGAACCGGTGAAAATACCGAGAAAACGCGTCGATTGTTTGTTTTAATGATTGATGAAGCGAGACCGGAAGCTCATGGACGACGATTTCAAGGTGGAGACGAAGCTTCGAGAAGGTTTGTTCTAGTTCTACATCCGGAAACATCCAGGGGTAATGCTAATGATGCTAAGCTACTGTTAGCTAAACAGCTGATACTGAAGAAAACGATGTTTTCAGTCGGAGGAAGAAAAAACTGTAGAGAAGAGAGAAGTTTTATTTAAGTTATTATGAAATTATTATTGTCATTGCTAAACCAGTTTCATTAAAACCAGTTTTATTAAAACCAGTTTCATTAAAACCAGTTTTATTTAAACCAGTTTCATTAAAACCAGTTTTATTTAAACCAGTTTCATTAAAACAAGTTTAAATTAAAAAGTGTTTAAACCAACAGGCCACATGTTCCAGACCAGATGTTAGATCTCAGGAAGTGTTGAGTGTGTTCACACACACGTGATGTCGGATGTCGATACCAAGCAACACTTTTCATTTACCGCTGGTCGTGGAGTCATGTGACTAATACGACGAGAACAGGAAGAGAACATAAGTGTCTGCATCATTGTTTATCATCGTCTCAGTATTAGAGGTCCAAGTGAGGACGCCGGGCATTACCATAGCAACAGTAACGAGCTTTAACTATCAACTGTAAATAAAGATCAGAGACTGTAAAAATAAAGATCAGAGACTGTAAAAATAAAGATCAAAGACTGTAGAAATAAAGATCAGAGACTGTAGAAATAAAGATCAGAGACTGTAAATAAAGATCAGAGACTGTAAAAATAAAGATCAGAGACTGTAAAAATAAAGATCAGAGACTGTAGAAATAAAGATCAGAGACTGTAAATAAAGATGATGTTGATGAGCCGTCACGTTGTCCATCTTCATTTAAAACACAGCCATGTGTTTAATCGACACTCAAGATGTGACAGTTGACGAACGTCTGTGTCGTTCTGTGTTTCAGCTTCTTTACCTTCAGACGTCCGACAAGTGATCGTTGGTGAGGACGAGCAGCAGCAGTGGAGCCCCCTTGTGGACCAGGAGGACCCAGAGCCCCCCAACATTAAAGAGGAACAGGAGGAACCGTGGACCAATCAGGAGGGAGAGCAGCTTCAACGACTGGAGGAGGCTGATATCAAGTTCACGTTTACTCCTGTCGCTGTGAAGAGTGAAGAAGATGAAGAGAAACCTCAGTCGTCACAGCTTCATCAGAGTCCGACTGAGGACAACAGAGCGGACTGTGGAGGACCAGAACCAGCCAGGAACTCAGGTCCTGATGGACATTTACAACCAGGTCCTGAGGACAAGACTGAAGACTCTTCTGAGACTGAAGACAGTGAAGATGAACGGATGGAGACCAGGGAACCTCAGCCTGGTTTGAAAAATAAAGGGGTTCATTTGAACTGTAACACTTCAGAGAGATCGTTCAGCTGCTCTAAGTGTGGACAGAGATTCGGCCGTAAACCACATTTGAATGCACACATGAGAATTCACACTGGAGAGAAACCGTTCAGCTGCCCCTTCTGTGGCAAAAGATTTTCTCAGAAAGGAAACTCGATCAGTCACATGAGGCTTCATACGGGAGAGAAACCTTTCAGCTGCTCCGTCTGTAAGAAAAGCTTCAGGTACAGTGGAGACGTGAGCAGACACATGAGGATCCACACAGGAAAGAAGAAAAACTGCCGCGGTGATCGGAACGTGGTCGAGGTCGACTGCAGCGCTCACACAGGATCACAACTGACCCGCAGCTTCGACCCAGACAGACTCAAACCACCGGTGACTGACGACAGAACCGACGTCTGCACCGGTGAGGCTGGTTCGAAGGAAATCAGGGAAGTGGATTCAGATTTAAATTGCCAGAGAAATGACAACATCTCTGAGAGTGATACAAGATGTTATACTGACAAGGAGCCGTTCAGCTGCTCCGAGTGTGGCAGAACATTCTGTCGTAAGGATCATCTGATGAGCCACATGAGAACACACACGGGAGAGAAACCGTTCAGCTGCTCAGTTTGTCACAAACGTTTTAGCTGCAGCGGGAACATTTTGGCACACATGAGGATTCACACCAGAGAGAAACCATTTAAATGCTCATTCTGTGGCAAAGGTTTCAGCCAGAAAGGAACTCTGCAGCTGCACGAGAGGATTCACACTGGAGAGAAACCATTCAGCTGCCCTTTTTGTGCTAAAGGATTTGCACATAAAAGACGTATGACGCTGCACATGTCCGTCCACACTGAGGAGAAACGCTTCAGCTGCACTGTCTGCGACAAAAGATTCACATGGTACACACAACTCAAAACACACAAGTGTGTCGGTGCGTCCACGCAAAGTCGACATAACCAAACTGAGAAAAAAGTTTCAGCCAAGGAGGCGTTCAGCTGCAGCGAGTGTGGGAAACTATTCAGCCTGAAAGGAAATCTGAAGACGCACATGAGGATCCACACAGGAGAGAAACCGTTCAGCTGCTCAGTCTGCGGCAAAAGTTTTAAACAAAACGTTCATCTGACCGAGCACATGACCATTCACACAGGTGAAAAACTTTATAAGTGTGACGTCTGTGGAAAAGGATTCAACAAGAAGTTACTGGTGAAAAAACACACGTGTGTTTAAACACGTTCAGACTTCATGGATTTACATTTGGCATGAAGACAAATTGTTCATCATGTTTCAGCAGTGAAGATGAAAATGCCCAAAAGATCAAAATCTTATAAACTTCCAACTTAAAGTTTAATAACTGAGACAAAACAACAAAAATTGATACTAGGTTGATACTAATGCTGTATATGACCAGAGGGTTCAGTTTTTAACGACTTAAATTAATGGATTAAAGAAAACATCTGGATTCTTAGAATGAAGAGAAATTAAATTTGGGACAATAGAGGACGAGTGACAGCCTCAGTGAAAACAACCTACATGAATGTTTAGTGTAGAATATGAGACATGGGGGTGCTATGGGGGAGGGGCCTTCATAGACAGAGCTCAGAGTCACCGCCCCCTGACTCCGAAGTTGCAACTGGAACTCGACTTCAAAGTCCATGATGGCTGCTTTGTTCTTAAGAAGTTTTCTAAGAAAACGTTCCGTCAGATCCATGTCACGTTCTTACAATTGTTTGTATCCGTGTTCTTTTAATGATGAATGACGTGTTCGTAAGCCTGCGTCACTTTATGCCAAATATTCTGCGTGTTCTCTTCAACATGTTCACGTGTTTACAACAATTACAACATGCGCTGAAACATGTCTTTTAAGTATTAAAAATATTATTTAAATATAAAACAAATGTATATTTAAAGTGAAAAACACAATAACTGATTATTTATTTCAGTTGTCAGAGTTAGTGTGAAAAGATTCTGAGCAATAAGAACAAATCCCAGAAAAGAAAACTATTATATATAAATAAGTGAAAATCAGAATCTTCATAAAAATGGCTCAAGTGTGATTTAAGGAGAAATTTCTTCTTAAGAATAGTTGGTGAATGAGGCTAAGTGTTGTGAGGTGACTGAGGTGTGACATCATTCCGAGCTCATTGAAGTTTAATGGATTTTATATTTAATGGTTCATGTGGATCACACGTCTGATTCCCTCTAATGACACGTCCTCCATATTAAGGCTCTTTGTACCTGACCGTCAACATTTAGTGAAGAAAGGAGAATATGTGGAGTTACACACAAAGCAGAAGAAAATGATAAAAGCAAACATATGATTCCAAATCATAAAGTCTCCCAAAAGATCAGAATCTTATAAACTTCCAACTTTAAAGTTTAATAACTGAGATAAAACAACAAAAATCAAGTTTTTCATTAAACAACTGAATCTAAAGAGTTTCTCTGAACTCACTGTTCTCACAAACACAGTTCTCCATGTTTGAATGTTTAGTGAGAATTATTACACCCTATGTAGTGGACTCATTGTATCCCATCATGCATCGTGATAAGCGGTGTATGGCAGAGTGATATATCCCATCATGCATTGCTTGACTTGAGAGAACTGTACTTTGCCAGTATGAACCTGATCTGACCAGAAGGATCTGACTCAACAGATGTTTTCAGACGAACTTGGTGAAATAGTCCAAACATTTTCTGGAGTGAAGGAGAAACGAGATCTGCTGAAGAACGGGTCGAATCCAAATATACACAGAAGTTTTATTAAAACGTGACTTTGATATATTCAAACTTCTTGTGACATTTTCTGCTTTTCATCAACAAGTTACTGGAAACTCATAGAAACAGAACTTTAACCCACATTGGAACAATCGATGCATTTTAAGAAGAAAAATCATCTTTTCTTTACAAAACCCTGTTTGGAACAGTTCATATAATTCCACTGATTATTCAGGCTTCACCACGAGCAATCATCCTTTGAATCAAACACTAACTTCTGTGGCTGCTCCACAAGAAAAACATTTATGGACATAAACGTTCAAATAAAAACATAAAACACATTTTTAAGGACGACCCTCACGTCCCTTCACCCTCCAAATAGAAACATCTTCTGAAACACAACAGCAGTTTTTTAGATGAGAAACATTTCACCTGAGTGATGTTTTATCCATCTAATGACTTTTGATCGTTTTGACTTCAACACTGAAACGACAGAACATCTTTTCTTACAGTTTCAATCAAACTTCTCAGAATGTTTCAGGAACTGATGAACTTCTATCGACCAGAATAATCCAACACATGAAAGTCTGGAATCTGAATGAAGGACAAAAAGGCAGTTTGGGAAAAATAATTTAATCGTCATAGCAAAGAATTTCTGACACAAAAGCCGTTTTCTAAAAACCTTTTCACCGGCGTATTTGAACGAGATAATACTGTAGAAAAAATCTGTGAAATCTTGTCAACTGAAGAGCGCTGGGGGGAGGAGCCTGTGAAACGAACATAAACACGTCTCACTAGAAACATGTTCTTTGTCCTCTGCACAGCGTCTGTGTCTAAGACTGAAAGAAAGAAATCCTGAATATTTGAACCACATCCGTCTGCTCCAGTCTTTGATCCAGTCTTTGATCCAGTCTTTGATCCAGGCTGAAATATTTATACAGATATTAGACGTGAAGCTTGACTCATCTCTAGCGCCACAGTGAGGTTAGCAGAGTGAAATACAACTATAACTATAACACGGAGGGACATTAGCTTCATAACATTCCATGTCCCCAGAAGACGTTCTCTGGGATTATGATGTTTTCCTATTTATATTTACTTTGTTCTGTTCATACTTTCACTTGTAATGAAGTATTTGTACTTTACTGTCTGGTACTTTTACTTCAGTAAATGATTTGAATTCTTCTCCCACCACTGGTTAAGAATATTTTGTTGCTGATACTTTAGTACTTGTGTAACGTGTACTCTTGACAGAGTATTTCTACCGTGCAGTATGAGCACTGTGGTGTCCTCGTCGTCCTCCAGTCCAGCAGGGGTCGCTGTTGGCTCTGAGCTCGGTGTCTCTGTTTACCTGCCGCTGGCTCTCTTTGTTCGCTCCGAGACTCAAAGTGCGCAGAAAGGAGGAAAATGTGCGCCGTGCAGCTGCTGCGGGTGTCGGTACATGAGCGGATCAGCGCCGCCGCTGAAGACTTTCTGCTGCAGGTGGAGGAAGGAGAAGAAACGGCTCAAGTCCCGGCGCTGAGAGCGCTGCTCACCGAGCGGCTAACGGCGGCGGCGGAGGAGATCGTCGCTGTGTTTGAGGAAACCGTGGCGGAGTACGAAGACAGAGTGGAGCGGTCAGAGCGGGAGATCTGCCGCCAGAGGAGGCTGCTCGATGCCGTGATGAAGCCCGAAGTCCGGCTGTACAGAGCAGGTCAGTCCCTGCTCTCTGGAGCCGGAAAGCTAGCCGAGCTAGTGGAGCTAAGATGCTCTGTGGTAGCTAAGCTAGTGGAGCTAAGATGCTCTGTGGTAGCTAAGCTAGTGGAGCTAAGATGCTCTGTGGTAGCTAAGCTAGTGGAGTTAAGATGCTCTATGGTAGCTAAGCTAGTGGAGCTAAGATGCTCTGTGGTAGCTAAGCTAGTGGAGCTAAGATGCTCTGTGGTAGCTAAGCTATTGGAGCTAAGATGCTCTATGGTAGCTAAACTAGTGGATCTAAGATGCTCTATGGTAGCTAAGCTAGTGGAGCTAAGATGCTCTGTGGTAGCTAAGCTAGTGGAGCTAAGATGCTCTGCGGTAGCTAAGCTAGTGGAGCTAAGCTGCTCTGTGGTAGCTAAGCTAGTGGAGCTAAGATGCTCTGCGGTAGCTAAGCTAGTGGAGCTAAGATGCTCTGTGGTAGCTAAGCTAGTGGAGCTAAGCTGCTCTATTGTAGCTAAGCTAGTGGAGCTAAGATGCTCTGCGGTAGCTAAGTTAGTGGAGCTAAGATGCTCTGTGGTAGCTAAGCTAGTGGAGCTAAGCTGCTCTGTTGTAGCTTAGCCAGTGGAGCTAAGCTGCTCTGTGGTAGCTAAGCTAGTGGAGCTAAGATGCTCTGCTGTAGCTAAGATGCTCTGTGGTAGCTAAGCTAGTGGAGCTAAGATGCTCTGTGGTAGCTAAGATGCTCTGTGGTAGCTAAGATGCTCTGCGGTAGCTAAGATGCTCTGCGGTAGCTAAGTTAGTGGAGCTAAGATGCTCTGTGGTAGCTAAGCTAGTGGAGCTAAGCTGCTCTGTTGTAGCTTAGCCAGTGGAGCTAAGCTGCTCTGTGGTAGCTAAATTAGTGGAGGTAAGCTGTTCTGCGGTAGCTAAGCTAGTGGAGCTAAGCTGCTCTGTTGTAGCTACGCTAGTGGAGCTAAGATGCTCTGTGGTAGCTAAATTAGTGGAATTAAGATGCTCTGTGGTAGCTAAGCTAGTGGAGCTAAGATGCTCTGCTGTAGCTAAGATGCTCTGTGCTAGCTAAGCTAGTGGAGCTAACTGCTGCTATGTGTTACTTGTTGCTAGTTCTACAAACAGGTTTCTGAAGCAGAACTGAGAACTAACGAGAGCTGTGACTGTTATTGATGAAGTCTTTGATTATTGATTATAATACTAGTATTTTTATGTTTATTGGATGAAGTTTAAACTCAACTGTCTTCAAACCTACGAGACTTTAAAAGTTGTTTGTTTGCAGCTACAGACACAATGAAGCTGAAACAGACTTTGACCTGTTAATTTTCTTTTGTTAATTTAAGGATGGTGAAGGTGCAGCACTGCCATCTTGTGTGTGTGATTAAAAATGTTTTCATCAGTGTGTCACATGACCAAACTGCTCCTGAGCTCTTACTCTCAGTAGGAACATAATTATTATTTAGTCGGAGACACGAGCTTGATTCGGTCTGGACATGTTTGATGTTTGGTATTTAAGATAAATCACTCTCAGACTCCATTGATCCATTTACAGAAAAGGCCCATAGAGGATCTCTGGAGAGTCGGGTCTGGACCTTCCCCAGAGTTTGTCTTTCTCACAACACAGCAGGAGGTCCTCTGCAGGATTCAGGTGAGAGGCGGAGCAGCAGGCTGGATGTAACGTATAATCACCACAAACTCTCCTGACATCTTTGTTTGCGTCTTCTATGTGTGTTGGAGCCATTGTACGTGGTTGAAGCTTCAGGTTATTGGTGACTCGTTTTGTAGTTAAGTTCTTGACCTTCTATGATGATAGATATTAATGACCTGGGCCTTGTTTATAACCGCACAAAACAGGGCCTGAAAGTGGATGAACATTTAGGAGACAGGAAACTGATGATGCAGACGTGAAGAGATGAACTGAAGCAGATTATTGATCCACTTCATCATTTACATTCGAACCAACAGCGTTAGTTAGTAGCTGTAGTGACATAAATGTTCCTTAAGAAGCTTCAACTGAAAACACCATTATGATTATTATGTAATTTCACCTGAATCTTACACCCTGGACCTATAATAGTTTTTAATATCTTCTAACGCTGCGTGTATCAGCGAGACAAGTGTGTGTAAAATCGTTGCAGTGAATGTGCACTGAAAATAAAGAAAAACTATTCAAACTTCTATTTTCATATACGATCCCAGAGTGGAGGTTCGGATCCACAGTGAGATTCTAGAGATCTAGGATCCTCATGCTAAACTGAGTCCAGTATTAGAGAGTGAGTGGGGGAGGACATGTATAAATGGCCGCAGGTCGGATTGAACCCAGGTCCCTGCGGGTTGAGGCTTTGCCTCATGGAAACAGATCTTGATGTGTAAAATACAGTTGTTCTTTAAGCTCTCTCTACTCTCCCTGCAGACGTCCAGCAGGTGACGGTGAGTAAAGCTGCTGTTCCTCCTGAGCAGCAGCAGTGGAGCCCCCATGTGGACCAGGAGATCCCAGTGCTCCCCCAGATTAAAGAGGAACAGAAGGAACTGAGGATCAGTCAGGAGGGAGAGCAGCTTCAAGGACTGGAGGAGGCTGACATCATAAAGTTCACATTTACTCCTGTCGCTGTGAAGAGGGAAGAAGATGAAGAGAAACCTCAGTCGTCACAGCTTCATCAGAGTCTGGCTGAGGAAAACAGAGCGGACTGTGGAAGACCAGTACCAGCCAGGAACTCAGGTCCTGATGGACATTTACAACCAGGTCCCAGGGACAAGCTTTCAAACTGCTCTGAGCCTGTGGCTGAAAACAGAGGTGGTGATTGGAGGAAGACCATGGAATCTCCCTCTTATTTAAACACAAGAATTAACAAACATCCCGTAAGTCATATATTTAAACTTGATAAAAACTATTTCACTGCTCCGAGTGTTTGGCAGTGACAGTGTTCTGCACACAGCCTCACAGTGGTGCCCTGTGTGAGGCTGTGAACTGTAACTGTTCAGAGCTCAGTCTGTGTTGTTACTCCGCTGTTGTCCACCAGGTGGACGGATAACACATGAAGCAGTTTTGTCTAATCACCTGTTTTGTGTGTGTTCGTGTCTCCAGTGCAACACACTGCCGATCGTGAGGCTCCCTCAAGGCCTGGAGAAGATCCTGGCTAATGTTGGATATGTGTAAGTAAAACACACAAAAGCAAACAAACGCACTATGACTCTTATTTTATCATCAAAGCCACGTTTTCTTTCATCTAACGTGTCTGACTGTGTTTCTGTAGGAACGGAGAGTTGCTTTACAGGGTTCCAGCAGCTCCTCCTCTTGTTGCTCCTGCTCCTCAAGCCAAACCCCTGATTCCACAGTAGGTCACCCTGACTGGCTCAGAATCTGTGGTCACCAACTGAAAAACATAACAAACTTACTGTCGCCTAATATTTTATTTATTTATTTGTGTACCATATTTCCAGCTCACTATTCTTTTCTTCCTTCACAGTTTTACACAGTTGCTCTCATTCTATCTTTTTCCCACAGAAAGAGAAGGCGGGTAAACCAGCTGGACGACAGTAGGCCGTACATTAAGAAGCCGCCAAACGCTTTCATGCTTTTCAGAAAGGAAGAGAGGCTGAAAGTCGTGGCTGAGCTCAACAACGCCAACAGTGCAACTGTTAACACCATCATTGGACAGAGGGTATGTCTGTTAGAGTCTGCGTCACACAAACTTCTCCACAGTTTGTAAAAGATTTACGAGTTTCCTGCGAATGGACAACACCATGAAAAAATTCTTGACAGTAATTTTTACCGACACCTAGAAATGATGTTTCCTCTGCGTTTATTTGTCTGTTAGTTCAAAGAATTACACAAAAGCGAGCGTCTAACTTTAGAATGAAGATTTTCTCTAAAAGATTTTTAACCCTGGAACCAGGTCGACCAGCTGCGAAATTAATTGTGAACATAAAACATTTGAATCCGACCCAAAGAAATGTCGGAAAATTTAAAAAGGGCCAAAGACTGAACATAATTATTTGAATAGTGAAGGAATCATTGTGAATGATCCGTCGCATCAATGGACAACACGACTGCAAATGTCACACAGACACACAACCTCAATAGAGGTGAACGTCAACAAATGTTGAAAATGTAACATGCAGAGCCGGTTTGGAGAATGTGGACAAACTTTCCCGTGTCCTGCCTGTTTGAGAAGTAAGTGAAATGTTGTTTTCTAGTTAACGTTGACTATATTTACTCGATTCATATTTATGCACTTCGACATCTAACGTTATCATGATATATGAAGCTAGCTGTGCAGTGATGTTAACATTGATGCTAGGTCAGTTAGCTAACTTTAGTCAAACGGATGAACTAAGTTGTACTGGTGCACAGAGACAAGTCGTTATTCGGCACATAGTTTTTTAAATCACACGGATGTCCCGCTGTGTTTCTAACATTGGTTGATCAGTTGACAAATTAGTCTTGAAAATGAAATCAATGAATCAACAGATGTTGATTTTATTCCCATGGAGATGACATGAAAATGAATTTGGTTCAGTCCGGTGAAGTTCAACAGCCTGATATTAGCCAGATTTGTCAACTCGTTATTGTACGTGTTCAGTGAACAGCTAATTAAATTCATGTTCACATTCTGGGTGCTAGCCTAACGATACTTCATTTGTTTTGTTGCAGATGATAATGCATCATCCTTTTTGTGGATCCAACCTGAACTCTGAAAAATATTCTGCAGTCGCTGTGGCAACGAAAACAGATTCTTGTTGGATGCCACAAGTCACGGTATCGTTTCAGAGTTTACTGCTGATCTGTACATACTGGATGAGAATACATTTACATTTAGGGCATTTAGCAAACGCTTTTGTCCAAAGCGACTTACAATAAGTACATTTGTCACAAGAGAGAAACCACAACATTTCACTGAAATATAGAAACAATTGTCAAGCCCCCCTCTGAGGATGGAAGAATAGAACTCTATGACTACGCAGTGATCTGTACATTATGTCGTCGTGAGATTTGATTGGATTGTTTAAAGCAGGAAGTACAGTAAATGTGCCCTGGCTTCATTTCAGAGTTCAAAAGAAAAAGTACGAACCTTGGGACGGTAATTTCTCTTTGATGATGTCGACTTCTCATTTTCCTGGTGGTGATTTCTGTCATATATTTTTACTGTTCTAATGAAACATGTTTCTCTGTAGATTTCAGTGGGTGTCATGCAGATGAATGGTTCTACCCCTCGTAGTGCGTCCAGGGGCAGATGCAGAGGAATTGTTGAAAGCTGCAGAACAAAAAATGAACGTTCTGCTCGATCCTGATAGTAAAAAGATAATCAGGGTTCCAGGATCAGAGTTCGCTCTGGAACTCAGACGGTGGAGAAGTCGTACCAACACATCACACTGTTTCTCTGCATGGTTAAATAACCTCATTATAAATGTTTTAATTAATAACCACACAAGAAGAGCTGTCGACTAGAATCTTGAGTCCTTGTTTTTCCACAGATCTCAGAAACCTGAGAGATTCAGAGGAGGTGGTGAGGAGAAGTGCAGAACTCAAAGTGGCCATGCTGTTGTGAGTCGAACATTTATCTTGTTGTCCTCTTCACAAATTTGGATAAGGATGCTCATCACGTGAGAGACGCAGACACTGTTTATGTTGGAGCTTCTCTCGAATCTTAAGTACGACAGTGATATATTTGTTCTATTTGCAGGTAATTGAATGGACCTGGAGCAGGACCAGGGATGATGTTGGAGAGCATTCAAGTCAAACCTCAGAGCAAGTCCTGAAAAATGTCCACATTCTGAGAATCACGTCCACAAACGTACTCTTATTTTTTCAACCAGAGGCTCCAAGAGAAGACACAACATGATGTATGAGTTCAAAAAAAGGAACAAAGACATTTAAGTGCTATGAGCAGGATCGTGTGTGTGTTCAAAACGACAAAGGAGAAAGTAGTTGTGAGTTCAGATGATGTCGGCCGTCATGTTGGTGTGTTCTACCTGATGTCGGGTCACGCCCTCAAAGAAACGGCTGCATGGTGTGTGCACAACCTCCACTGACCTTCAACGAATTTCATCGCCTGTCTAAGGTCCAGATTTTACCGAAGGTCCAAACAATCTAGGACGATTTTAGCCTCTGGTTGTTTTGTGGGTTTTTGTTTGAAAGTCTCACTGTTTCTAATTGTTAGTTTGACTGTATCTCGTTACTGCTGCTGAATAATCATCGTCCGTCCTGATAATAAATCATCATCTGTGGAACTGACTCAGTGTTTGTTCCAACCTGTTTGAAGTGTTTGTCCTGTGATGATGTTCTGTGATGATGATGGTCCCAGTTTTTTATCCCAATGTTTTTCATCTAATGAAACAGAATTGTCTTTACTATTCACGTGTGGTTTATTTATTTATTTATATATATATATAATCTTCAGATCCAAGTTCTACATGTTTCAAAATAAAAGCTCTGTAATTTAGCTTGGTTCAAAGCATGGCAGCAACAAAACGAATGTTGTGCTTTTACTTTTAAGACAAGCAAACCTAAAGAGATTCTCTTGGTCGAATATGTTGAATTAAACATAATCTAATTCTTAACATGACCTGGTGGTGATTTTGACCTGAGGTTTGACCCAGTTGTCGACCACTGCTGTTTATCTGAGGACCTAGAAGGAGACACGGTCAACTTTTCCCCAGACTGAAGACACACTGCCCCCGTCAATCCATTTTTATTAATATTGAACGTGTCCAAACTCAAATACGCACGTCAAGAAAACCGTGGATGAGATGAAGGGGTCGAGACGTTCATACAGATGTTTGTAGCACGTGATACAATTGTATTATTATATTTATTTGATCTCTTTGACATTGAGAGAAAAATTCAGGGTTTCGAGGGAAAAATCAAACGTGTTTGATTTGATCCAAATAAAAATGTACATTTTCATGAGGGGTGCACTCTGAGTGATGTTGTAGTTGTGTGTTTGTGCACTGACGGTGTGTTGTGTGTCCTCAGTGGAAAGCGCTGCCCAGAGAGGTGCAGGCCAAATACTACGAAGAAGCTGAGAAGGAGAGGCAGATCCACAGTCAGCGCTTCCCCAACTGGTCCTCGAGTGACAACTACGTATGTTCACTATGCACACACTCAACTTACACATGTTCACAGCATCACACTAAACGACGCAAGACAGGTTTTCATCAACTGATGTTTTTGTGTAGGGCAAAAAGAGGAGGAGGATCAGGAGGAAGGGTCTTACCATGACTGAAGGTACAGCTGTGTGTGTGTCCATTTAACTTTTAATATGAAAATCATTCAGTAATTGTTTAATCAATCATAATTAAATATGAAACCAACAAAACAATGAGGTTCAAAAGTTTTGTCTTTATCTGAAATCTTTTTTTTTAAATAAAAAGTTTGGATCTCAAATCAAATAAATATCACACATCCTCTAAACATGAGGGATCATTGTGGCTCCGTCCCCTGAACAGAATGATCCGTCCTCTATTTTGTGTGTGAACCTGCTAAATAACAAACACTCAAAACTTGTGACTTAAGTTTGAGAATCAGCATCTACTTGTGAAAACATGTTTTTGAAGCCTGAGTGAACCGATCCGTGTCTTCACTTGTCCAGGAACACTCGATGCACCGTGAACCGTCCACAGGACACTTTGGATCCCCCCCCCACAGGGTAAACCAGCTGGAGGACAGTAGGCCGTACATTAATGTCAACACAACCCCCACCCCCTCTGTATCATTGAAATGAAATTTAATTGAATTCCAACATGAGTTTTGCAGGGATTTGAAAGTTTCACTGGATGAAACATGAGGAATCAGTTTTAAAGGTTGTTTCTGTGGGATCCATGATTTGTGTGAACAAAGTTTGACAGTCAAAGGTTGTGAATATATTTAAAACAGAAGAACCTGCTGTGTTCCACTGAGTCTGAGCTTCACTTGGACCGACTCATCAGGGGACGTGGAATGTTATGAAGCTAATGTCCCTCCGTGTTATAGTTATAGTTGTATTTCACTCTGCTAACCTCACTGTGGCGCTAGAGATGAGTCGAGCTTCACGTCTAATATCTGTATAAATATTTCAGCCTGGATCAAAGACTGGATCAAAGACTGGATCAAAGACTGGAGCAGACGGATGTGATTCAAATATTCAGGATTTCTTTCTTTCAGTCTTAGACACAGACGCTGTGCAGAGGACAAAGAACATGTTTCTAGTGAGACGTGTTTATGTTCGTTTCACAGGCCCCTCCCCCCAGCGCTCTTCAGTTGACAAGATTTCACAGACTGTTTCTACAGTATTATCTCGTTCAAATACGCCGGTGAAAAGGTTTTTAGAAAACGGCTTTTGTGTCAGAAATTCTTTGCTATGACGATTAAATTATTTTTCCCAAACTGCCTTTTTGTCCTTCATTCAGATTCCAGACTTTCATGTGTTGGATTATTCTGGTCGATAGAAGTTCATCAGTTCCTGAAACATTCTGAGAAGTTTGATTGAAACTGTAAGAAAAGATGTTCTGTCGTTTCAGTGTTGAAGTCAAAACGATCAAAAGTCATTAGATGGATAAAACATCACTCAGGTGAAATGTTTCTCATCTAAAAAACTGCTGTTGTGTTTCAGAAGATGTTTCTATTTGGAGGGTGAAGGGACGTGAGGGTCGTCCTTAAAAATGTGTTTTATGTTTTTATTTGAACGTTTATGTCCATAAATGTTTTTCTTGTGGAGCAGCCACAGAAGTTAGTGTTTGATTCAAAGGATTATTGCTCGTGGTGAAGCCTGAATAATCAGTGGAATTATATGAACTGTTCCAAACAGGGTTTTGTAAAGAAAAGATGATTTTTCTTCTTAAAATGCATCGATTGTTCCAATGTGGGTTAAAGTTCTGTTTCTATGAGTTTCCAGTAACTTGTTGATGAAAAGCAGAAAATGTCACAAGAAGTTTGAATATATCAAAGTCACGTTTTAATAAAACTTCTGTGTATATTTGGATTCGACCCGTTCTTCAGCAGATCTCGTTTCTCCTTCACTCCAGAAAATGTTTGGACTATTTCACCAAGTTCGTCTGAAAACATCTGTTGAGTCAGATCCTTCTGGTCAGATCAGGTTCATACTGGCAAAGTACAGTTCTCTCAAGTCAAGCAATGCATGATGGGATATATCACTCTGCCATACACCGCTTATCACGATGCATGATGGGATACAATGAGTCCACTACATAGGGTGTAATAATTCTCACTAAACATTCAAACATGGAGAACTGTGTTTGTGAGAACAGTGAGTTCAGAGAAACTCTTTAGATTCAGTTGTTTAATGAAAAACTTGATTTTTGTTGTTTTATCTCAGTTATTAAACTTTAAAGTTGGAAGTTTATAAGATTCTGATCTTTTGGGAGACTTTATGATTTGGAATCATATGTTTGCTTTTATCATTTTCTTCTGCTTTGTGTGTAACTCCACATATTCTCCTTTCTTCACTAAATGTTGACGGTCAGGTACAAAGAGCCTTAATATGGAGGACGTGTCATTAGAGGGAATCAGACGTGTGATCCACATGAACCATTAAATATAAAATCCATTAAACTTCAATGAGCTCGGAATGATGTCACACCTCAGTCACCTCACAACACTTAGCCTCATTCACCAACTATTCTTAAGAAGAAATTTCTCCTTAAATCACACTTGAGCCATTTTTATGAAGATTCTGATTTTCACTTATTTATATATAATAGTTTTCTTTTCTGGGATTTGTTCTTATTGCTCAGAATCTTTTCACACTAACTCTGACAACTGAAATAAATAATCAGTTATTGTGTTTTTCACTTTAAATATACATTTGTTTTATATTTAAATAATATTTTTAATACTTAAAAGACATGTTTCAGCGCATGTTGTAATTGTTGTAAACACGTGAACATGTTGAAGAGAACACGCAGAATATTTGGCATAAAGTGACGCAGGCTTACGAACACGTCATTCATCATTAAAAGAACACGGATACAAACAATTGTAAGAACGTGACATGGATCTGACGGAACGTTTTCTTAGAAAACTTCTTAAGAACAAAGCAGCCATCATGGACTTTGAAGTCGAGTTCCAGTTGCAACTTCGGAGTCAGGGGGCGGTGACTCTGAGCTCTGTCTATGAAGGCCCCTCCCCCATAGCACCCCCATGTCTCATATTCTACACTAAACATTCATGTAGGTTGTTTTCACTGAGGCTGTCACTCGTCCTCTATTGTCCCAAATTTAATTCCTTTTTATTTTTAAAATTCAAATGATCTTCATCTTTAATGAATCATCATCATCGGCTGCTGCAGCACCTCTGTGATGTCACAGCACTGATCTGATTGGCTGCGGTGACGCTTGTTTTTATTCTAAGAATCCAGATGTTTTCTTTAATCCATTAGTTGACGGTGTTAAAAACTGAACCCTCTGGTCATATACAGCATTAGTATCAACCTCTTACCTCATAATTAAATATATATATTTATATATATCTCTGACGCTAAAAGAAAAAGTTCCTGAATTGACGTCTGTTGAATTTTAGAGTCAACTCCCCAAATTCATTCCAATACCCCCCCCCCCCCCCCCCCCCCCCCCCCCCCCCCCCGTTTGTTGGTTTGTCAGCAGGACGGACAGATCTCCAGCAAACCTCAAAGATGAAGTCGTTACACTTTCCAGATCAGATCAGGAGGCGGAGTCACATCAGATTTCCTTCTCCCGTTTTTTAAACCGTTTTCAGATGTGAGCTCCAGGTAGAATCCAGAGACTCGTCTCCAGAGTTCATGTTTCACAGCTGAACAACTCAGCAGCAGGTTTTCTGCTCAGACTCGTTCAGCATCAGATCCTCCTCGACCTTCAGGTGAGAGGTGGAGCAGACAGACAGGAAGTGATCATGTGATCATGTTTACATCACCTGACACCGTCGTCAGCTCTTATCACCACAAACTGTCTTCACATCTTCATGTTTGTGTCACGTGTTAGAAGCTCATCACCCCCCCACTCACTCAATAACTCAGTGGAGGACGCTCTGCTGTGTCCTCACTTCTCCTGGATTTAGACTTTATACAGGAGTGAAGGAGGAGACAGACAAACTGAGTCTCACTCTGACATTTGAGTTCGTCCTCCAGAGAAGATCCAGAGACCTGAGTTCAGTCTGAAGCATCTTAACTTTAACAGAGACAAAACTTCTTGTAACACTTTTGTTGATATCTCAGAAAACAATTCATGGAAGATGAATAAAATGAGAAATATTTAGTGGACTGATTTTTCTAGGAGTTTGTGTGATTTGCTGCAGCTTGACTGAGTTTGAGGGACCATTAGGTCTTGGTGGAGGAATCAACTGGACGTGAGATGTTTGATAAACGTGAGCTGTATCTCTAACATCTTTCCTCTGCACCGAGGGAACGTCACGACGTGTTCACTCCATCCACCTGCTGCTGTGCTTTGTCTGAATGGATATCTTCAGCCTTGTTCACCTGACTGTCTGCAGCATGTAGCTTCATGTGTCTCTTCAGATGTCCTGTGACAGTGAAACATTTGCCGCAGACTGAGCAGCTGAAAGGTTTCTCTCCTGTGTGGATTCTCATGTGAATCTTCAGGCTTCCCTTTTGAGCGCAACTTTTACCGCAAACGTTGCAGCTGAACGGTTTCTCTCCTGTGTGAACTCTCATGTGTTTGGTCAGGTCTCCTTTTTCAGCACAGCACTTTCCGCAGAAGGGACAACTAAATGGTTTCTCTCCCGTGTGAACTCTCATGTGTTTCTTCAGGTCAGTTTTCTGAGCACAACCTTTACCACAGATGGAGCAATTGAACGGTTTCTCCCCTGTGTGATACTTCATATGTCTGTTGAGGTGTTCTTTCACATGAAAACTTTTGTTACACACCGAGCAGGTAAACGGTTTCTCTCCTGTGTGGATTCTCATGTGTCTGGTCATGTTTCCCCTTCCGCTAAAATTCTTCCCACAGAATAAGCAGCTGTACGGTTGCTCTCCTGTGTGGCACCTCATATGTGCCGTCAACGAGCCACTGTCCTTAAATGATTTGTCACAACCTGTGCAGGGAAACGGTCTCTCGCCCGTATGGTCTCTGATGTGTCTGTTCAAGTTTCCTTTAAGGCTGAATCTTTTACCGCAGTACGAGCAGGGGAAGGGTCTCTCCTTCACTGAAGTCCCTGTTTCAGGAGCTTCACAGTTTTTATCAACCTCGTTACCTGACTGATCTTCATTGGATTGTGTCCAATCACACTCACTTTCATCAGTTTCAGTAGAAACTAAAGAATTATCTTCACTAACAGGTTGTAAATGTCCATCAGGACCTGAGTTCCTGGCTGGTTCTGGTCCTCCACAGTCCGCTCTGTTGTCCTGACTCTGATGAAGCTGTAACAACATAGGTTTCTCTTCATCTTCTTCACTCTTCACAGCGACAGGAGTCAATGTGAACTTGATATCAGCCTCCTCCAGTCCTTGAAGCTGCTCTCCCTCCTGACTGGTCCACGGTTCTTCCTGTTCCTCTTTAATGTGGGGGGGCTCTGGGTCCTGCTGGTCCACATGGGGGCTCCACTGCTGCTGCTCAGGGGGAGCCTGTTCTTTACTCACCACCAGCTGCTGGACGTCTGCAGGACACACAAATACACATGTTTAAATGTCGACCACATTCAGGAAGCAGAGATGTTGACGTTGTTCACAGAGAAAAATATTTGAGAGTTTGTGTTTCACACCTGAACACAGAGACATTTACAGTGTAGAGTGTTCGAGTCCTAGAGAGGGGGTCAAAGTATTACAGTATGGTTCTCCTCCGCTTACACAGTAACAGTAACCCCATACCCATCAGTATCAGTAAGTGAAGTACATGTAGACAGTCTGTGGTACTGTGAGTACTTTGCTCCTATGGGTCAGTTGGGTTCTGTTGAAGCTCAAGCAGCTGACAAAGGTTCATCCTCTGAGGAGAATCTAGATCTTTCAGAAACTCCTCAGAGGATCTCAGAGGAAACTTAAACTCCCTTTATTGATCCCACAAGGGGAAATTCTTTTTACACTCATGTTTTTCATTTTATACATGCATTAACCCACAATCCCACACACACACACACAGGGCTCAAAGACATGCACATTTTGGAGAGAGATGGGCAGCCCCCAGGAAAAGCGCCCTATGAGCAATTGGGGGGTACGGTGCCTTGCTCAAGGGCACCTCAGCAGTGCCCAGGAGGTGAACTGACACCTCTCCAGCTACCAGTCCACCTTCCATGCTTATGGTCCATGCTGGACTTGAACCGGCCACCCTCCGGTTCCCAAGCCAAATCCAGATCCACAGCAGCTCCACGATAAGAACATGATGTCATGGTTCAAAGGAGGGGAGTGGTCAGTGGGCGGAGCTTTGTACTGTTTGATCTCTTATCTCCGACTTAACCTGGAGCCGGTCAGCTGATCAGCATGTTACCATGGTGATTTACCTGATAACAAGGGAACGAGCTTCATGGGACTGAAAACTCTGAATTAAACTTGAAGTTAACCTGAATTTAACCTGAAGTTAACTTGAATTAAACCTGATAACCACAAATCCTGCTTCGTAGTTCAGATATTCCGTTTGATCAACTCATGTTAGCAGAGCTGATGCTAGCTAACGTTAGCCTGTGAGCGGCTCCTCCAGGGACTGACCTGCTCTGTACAGCCGGACTTCGGGCTTCATCACGGCATCGAGCAGCCTCCTCTGGCGGCAGATCTCCCGCTCTGACCGCTCCACTCTGTCTTCGTACTCCGCCACGGTTTCCTCAAACACAGCGACGATCTCCTCCGCCGCCGCCGTTAGCCGCTCGGTGAGCAGCGCTCTCAGCGCCGGGACTTGAGCCGTTTCTTCTCCTTCCTCCACCTGCAGCAGAAAGTCTTCAGCGGCGGCGCTGATCCGCTCATGTACCGACACCCGCAGCAGCTGCACGGCGCACATTTTCCTCCTTTCTGCGCACTTTGAGTCTCGGAGCGAACAAAGAGAGCCAGCGGCAGGTAAACAGAGACACCGAGCTCAGAGCCAACAGCGACCCCTGCTGGACTGGAGGACGACGAGGACACCACAGTGCTCATACTGCACGGTAGAACTACTCTGTCAAGAGTACACGTTACACAAGTACTAAAGTATCAGCAACAAAATATTCTTAACCAGTGGTGGGAGAAGAATTCAAATCATTTACTGAAGTAAAAGTACCACGACAGTAAAGTACAAATACTTCGTTACAAGTGAAAGTATTAAATACTTTTAAAATTAGATATTGAATTAAATATTATAACCATGTTAACATGTTATTGCATTAAAATATATAATATAATAATATGTAAAAATAAGTAAACTGACTGTTAATGTCACTTTGTCCTGCATCATTGGTTAATAAAGTTGTGTTTGAACATGTCCACTGTTGCTAGGATACGGTAAACACTGTTGCTAAGTCAAAGCGCAGCCATTCCCGAGGGTCACAGTAATAGAACAGTGTGACAGTAGAACAGTGTGACAGTAGAACAGTAGAACAGTGTGACAGTAGAACAGTAGAACAGTGTGACAGTAGAACAGTGTGACAGTAGAACAGTAGAACAGTGTGACAGTAGAACAGTGTGACAGTAGAACAGTGTGACAGTAGAACAGTAGAACAGTGTGACAGTAGAACAGTGTGACAGTAGAACAGTGTGACAGTAGAACAGTAGAACAGTGTGACAGTAGAACAGTGTGACAGTAGAACAGTGTGACAGTAGAACAGTGTGACAGTAGAACAGTAGAACAGTGTGACAGTAGAACAGTGTGACAGGCGGTTCCATGGAGATCGTCCACGTCTACACGAAGCTCCGCGGGGAGCTCGGCCGCCAGTGTCTGTTCTCGGACCGGCCCGCTGAGCTGGTGGTGGACGTGCTCCCGGAGCCGAGTCTGGGTCTGGAGTTCATCCTGAAAACCCCCAGAGAACAGGCCCAGCGGGTGGGCCACGACATGTCCGAGCACCAGGTGAGACTCACCTGCTCACCTGTCGTCAACCGTGTGGAGTCGAACGTCATCTCGTACCTGTCTGTGTGTCTGTGTGTCTGTGTGTCTGTCTGTGTGTCTGTCTGTCTGTCTGTGTGTCTGTTTGTTTACCTGTGTAAACCTGGTCACAGACACAGTCATGGACATGGACATGGTCAACACCACCGGAGAAAGAAATGAATGTCCTTGAAATGACACGTGACAGATGACTTCTGTATTAAAAAGGTGAACACGGAGCGATTCCAGTCCAGCAGCTGTGGGATCAACCATGTGGAAGGGGGGTGGCCCAAAGACGTCAACCCTGAGGAGATGGAACAAACCATCCGTTTCAGGAAGAAGGTGGAAAAAGACGAGAGCTACATCAACAGCGTCCTGCAGCTGGCCAGTGTAAGATCCACATCCACCCAGTCCACATCAGTTTACATCAGTTCACATCAGTTCACATCAGTCCACATCAGTACATCAGTCCACATTAGTCCACATCAGTCCACATCAGTTTACATCAGTCCACATCAGTTTACATCAGTTCACATCAGTCCACATCAGTTTACATCAGTTCACATCAGTCCACATCAGTTTACATCAGTCCACATCAGTACATCAGTCCACATTAGTCCACATCAGTCCACATCAGTTTACATCAGTTCACATCAGTCCACATCAGTTTACATCAGTTCACATCAGTCCACATCAGTCCACATCAGTTTACATCAGTCCATCAGTACATCAGTCCACATCAGGTGAGTGTTTGTCAGCAGATAAGAGGAATGTGTCTAACGCTGTGATCTCACTGTATGATGTCATCATATGATGTCATGGTTTGGTCCAGGTAATGGAGCACTGCATCAGACAGAACAATGCTGTGGACATCTACCAGGAGTACCTGGAGGAGGAGGAGGAGGTGGGGGGAAGTCAGGAGCCGCCATCCGCCAAGACCATCAATGTTTTTAGGTGCAGCTGTCAACAAATTGATGGACAGACGGTGACTGATTGATCGCTGACGTTGTTTTGTTCATTGTCCTCACTGTCCTTTGTGTCTCCAGAGATCCTAATGAGGTGAAACGTACCATCACTGGTCTGTCTTGGCATCCAGACAGCGGCAGAAAGCTGGCGGCTGCCTATTCCTGCCTCGAGTTCCAGAAAACCTCCAAAGACATGAGCCTGGACTCCTACATCTGGGACATTGGTGGGTCAGAAAGCAGCTGACTTTAATAGCACCACAGATTCCAGTCTGTTCACAGATGGACGTTGTATGTTTCAGAGAATCCAAACAGACCAGAGATGACACTCAAGCCAACATCGCCCCTCATCTGTCTGGACTATAATCCCAAAGATTCACACACTCTGCTGGGCGGCAGCTTCAATGGGCAGATCGGTACGTTCAGGTCCAGACTGACAGATGGAGATTTTCTGTCTGTGGTTTATAAAGACGTGACTGTGTTTGTTTTAGTGTACTGGGACACCCGGAGAGGTGGCCAGCCGGTGGAGTTTTCCTCTGTGGAGCAGAGTCACAGGGACCCAGTCTATAAAATCGTCTGGCTGCAGTCCAAGACCGGAACTGACGCATTCTCTGCCTCCACGGATGGACAGGTCGACTGATGAGTGTTTGAATTAGCATATCAGGCTGAAGAGGCCTACATAGGACCAGGGAACTAATTTTAAAAAAAACTTTGACCAACAAGTCTCTACTATTGACTCTCTCCATCAGGTTCTGTGGTGGGATGTTCGCAAGTTGAGCGAGCCAACAGAGCGTCTGGTTCTGGACCTCGGCAGGGAAGGGAACCTAAATCGGGCTTTAGGAGCCATCTCACTGGAGTTTGAAGCCACCATGGTGAGTTTCTGTTATTCCACCCAGCATGGAGCCCAAGATGCAACAAGGTCCCCATGTCCTTTAGCACTGTTGCTTCACAGCAAGAAGGTTCTTGGTTCAAGTCCTGGTTCGGCCTGAATCCTTCTGTGTGGAGTTTCTCCCAAAGTCCAAAGACATAGAGAACAGGGTTCGGTGAGAACATGAGAGTGAATGGTTGTGAGGCCCCGGCAGTTTAATCTCAGACCCTGTGTCTCTGTCCTCGATGTCTCTGCAGCCGACTAAGTTCATGGTGGGGACAGAGCAGGGCGTTGTCGTCTCCTGTAACAGGAAGGCAAAGACACCGGCTGAGAAAATTGTTTGTACGTACGATGGTCACCACGGACCCATCTATGCCCTCCAGAGGAATCCTTTCTTTCCCAAAAACTTCCTCACCGTGGGGGACTGGACGGCCCGAATCTGGTCTGAGGACATCAAGGAATCATCAATCATGTGGACCAAGTAGGGCTCAGACGCTCCACTTTACATCCTGCTCAGTTTGGGACAAACCTAGCCCAGATTTTAACATCAGTTTTTTTTCCTCAGATATCAGATGTCATTCCTGACAGACGCCTGCTGGAGTCCAGTCAGACCCTCTGTCTTCTTCACAGTAAAGATGGACGGTGTCTTGGATGTCTGGGACATCCTATTCAAACAGAACGACCCCACGCTCAGTCTCAAGGTGCTCTTATCTCCCCCATAAAGAAGTAAATGTCATTGTTGTGTGATGTTAATGTTGTTGATGTTGTCGCTCTTGTTGTCCGTGGTCATCCTCAGGTGTGTGACCAGGCTCTGAACAGCCTTTGCATTCAGGATAACGGGCGTTTGGTAGCGTGTGGTTCTCAGCATGGTGAGGCCACGTTGCTGGAAATCTGCTCTGGACTGTCGACGCTCCAGAAGAATGAGAAGAATCTGCTGGCTGCTGTGAGAAACACTGAAACCCTGCAGAGACATGTTTCATTCCCTCATCTTAGCTTTTGTCCAGGCTGAAGATGTTCAGAAACCTGATGTCAGTGTTGTCGTGTATAGAGGGAACACTGAGGTTCTGGCCTGTGGTGTCACAGTGTGCTCCTGCGTGAGGCTCTTTAGTGGCGTTCCCCAGGGGTCAGTTTTAGGTCCAATTTTATTTTCCTTATAAGATAAGATCAAATTTTATTGTTATTATATGTTATTATTATATATTACACGTGCTCCCCCTGGGTCACATCATAAATAAGCATGGTGGTTCATTCCATTTTTATGCAGATGACACACAGTTGTGTCTGTTAGACCAAACTGAGATGGTTTTCATTGGACCTGAGTACATGAAAAAACAAACACTGCCACCTGCTGGTCTGTTATTGGATCACATGAAACCTGTTGCAAAAAACCTTGTGTGTTTCGCAGCAGTTTAACGTTTGAGCAGCACAGCAAAGCTAAAAGAACATTTTCTAAAAGTCACAACATTTAACTGTAAAGACGATTTGACATTTTATTTCATCACACCTCGACCTAACCCCCAAATCTATTGATGGACTCCAGACTGTTCTAGTGTCTTTACACTGGCTCCCTGTATGTTTGAGTATTTATAGAAAGATTTCACTGATTTTAAATTTAAAGCTCTCTGTGGCTTTTCTCCAAGCAAACCTGTGAAGAAGAATCAAGCTGAAATATCTCAGGCATCACGGTGTTTCTTTATTTCCAGATGTTTGAGCGCGAGACAAAGCGAGAGAAGATTCTGGAGGCTCGACAGAGAGAGATTCGTCTGAAGGAGAGGAGTCGATCAGAGCAGAGCAAAGAGGAGGAAGGAGGTCAGGAGGAGGGAGAGGAGAGTCCTGATCAGCTGATCCTCAGAGCCGAGAATGACTTTTCCAGCATGGTGGAGATGGAGCAGAGGAGGAGGAGGGAGAGGGAGCAGGAATCAAACCAGGTGCTTTTTATTCATCTCCTCCTTTGCTCATGTCTTTCCTTTGTCCTCCTTTGTCCTCTATTTCCAGTTGAAGGACTGTAGACACTTTAGGTTAAGACTAATCCACCAAAAAAACCAAAACACAGATAACATATAAAACATTCAAAACATATTTTCACACCATCAGGAACATTCTACTCATGTGGAGCAACAAACCTCCTTTACTTTTATGATTTCAAATTCTAAAAGTGAAATTTTAAAATTCAGCCTCAGAACCATCAGGTGCAGTTGGTTTGTGGAACATGAACTCCTCAGGTTGTCAGATATTAAACAGTGAACTGACGATTAAATATATGAAGGATTCTGTGTTTCAGGAGAAAGACGTCTGTGAAGAACAAGAAGTGAACGACGAACAGAAACTTGATATAAACATGAAGTGAATGATGACTTGAAAGGTTTCACCTCTTTGAAATATTCAGAGACTGAATTTTGTTTGATCCAACGAGGAAACGTTTCACGGGAAAAGATTTCCAGAAGACACGAGGACGAGATCAAAGAGATGAAACCAACAGTGTTGTGATCTCACGCCCTCGGGATTAGAGGGAGTTTGTTCCCGTGGCTATGGTAACGTCTGATAACAGGTAGCGTTTCAGTTTGTAATCTCAGAATTTATTCTACAGACTTTTTGTTTCCTGAGAAATGTTCAGGTCTTTGTTCTACGTCCTGTGATCAAATTATGATTTCTAATAAAAAACGTTTCTCACAGTTGGACTGAAACTTTTCTTCTAATCTGAGTTGTTTTGAAGTTTTACTTTTACCTACTCCGCCCCCTGCTGGAGACACGTTCCCACTGACGCATGAGATGACGTAGAAAGTACGCAGCGTCAACGTCATCAGGCACAGACCCGAGGTTGGGGGTTCCCGGAAGTGTCTTCGTATTGTTTACATTCGTGTCTTTGTTCCGACAAAATGTCAAAGAAACGGTCGAAAAGCTCCGAGAGCCGGAGCCTGAGGACCGTGATCGAGCAGCAGCTCGCGGCGGCCGTGGATCACATCCTCCGCCTGCTGAAGGAGCGAGGACCCGCCGACCCGGAGCGGCTGAAGCAGCTGGTGGCGGAGCGGATCACCGCGGCCGTGGCGGAGATCTACACCGCGTTCAGAGCCTCCAGGGCCGGCAGAGAACCACAGGGACCAGGGGTCAGTTCGGAACCGGGACCCGCAGCAGACTGGACAGGTTCGAGTCCGGAGACAGACACAGGACCCACAGGGTCCATTCAAAATGTATAAAGATGATCAGTGACTGTATATAAAGACAGGAATCAGGAATATAATCAGCTGATCAAGGAATGTATTGATATTTACAGTAATTTTAACATCCTCAGATGTGATTGAACTGATTTCAGCGTTTTCTCTGCAGAGTTGTGTTTATCGCTCGGTGTCCAGAGTCTCTCTGATGAAAAACAAGGACTGAAGGAGCCTCAGCCCAGCACATCGTCAAGACCAGAGACTGTCTCTGAACCTGAACACCCACCAGTGTCTCCAGAGGACCTGGCTGGTGAAGAGGAGGAGGAGGATGAAGAGGCGACGTGTCACTGCTGCAGAGTGTGTGGAAAGGCCTTCGATAGGAAAGGCTTTTTGATGAAACATGTGGAGAAACACTCAAAGGAGTCTGAATGTCTCTGCGGTCTCTGCGGAGAACTTTTGGACTCCAGTGGCGGTCTAAAGCTTCACCTTCAAACTCACCGCGATAGCAGCCGGACCTGCAACGTCTGCGGAAAGAAGTTCCCATCGATCCGAGCGCAGGAGACACATCTGAGGCTGCACACAGGAGAGAAACCATTCAGCTGCCACATCTGTGGAAAAGGCTTCAACCAGAAGGGCAACATGGTGACGCACATGAGGATCCACACGGCAGAGAAGCCATTCAGGTGCACTGTGTGCCGTAAAGAGTTCAGCCATGCCGCCTCTCTAGAACGACACATGAAGGCCCATGACGGAGAGATGCCATTCAGCTGCAATATTTGCAGGAAAGCATTTGATAAGAGCGCTGAGTTGAGGCGACACATTCGGAGCCATAAGTCCAATGAAAAGTCTGCCGTGAGGAGCAGACGCAGGAAACCGAGTCTGACTCCCTCCCATTGCTGCAAAGTCTGTGGGAACGCCTTTCACAATAAAGGTAACTTTGTGCGGCATGCTGAGACTCATTTAAACAGTCCTGAATATCGCTGCGGGGTCTGTGGAGAGCAGTCGGAGTCTTCAGAGAGTCTGCAGATCCACATCCAGAGCCACCGAGAAACCAGAAGGATCTGCGACATCTGCGGCATCAGCTTCAGGGACATGGAGATCCACATGAGGACGCACACTGGGCAAAAACCCTTCCAGTGCAAAGACTGTGGGAAGGACTTTCCCAGGAAAGGTTCTCTGGAGCGACACATGAAGTTGCACGCCGGTGAGAGGCCTTTCATTTGCGAGTTCTGTGGGAAGACATTCATTGAAAACACAGTTTTGAAGAGACACATCAAGAGCCACACGGGCGGGAAGCCAAGGATTTACTCCTGCGACGTCTGCGGCAAGAAGTTCACTATGAGCCAGCATCTAGATGTGCACAAGAGGATCCACACCGGGGAGAAACCATATACCTGTAGGGTCTGCGGAAAGAACTTCCGTCAGATTGGCAACCTGGACTCCCACATGAGGATTCATACGGGTGAAAAGCCGTTCATCTGCAGCCTCTGTGGGAAGAGGTTTCGCCAGAAGATCTCACTGGAGACGCACGAGAGGTTCCACAAGAAGGAGAAACTATTCAGCTGTCAGGTCTGCAGCAAAGGCTTCGTCCAGAAGATTGACCTGAAGAGACACATGCTGACACATACTGGGGAGAAACCCTACAGCTGCAGAGTCTGCGGGAAGAGCTACCAGGAGAAGCGCTCTGTCGACACACACATGAAGGTTCACACTGGAGAACGAGCCGCCAAAGATTCACCTGTGACACAGAGCCTGAAACGACAGGAAGTAGTTCATGCCGAATTTATCCAGCTCTGATGAGCCTGAAGGCAACACCAGTTTTATCACAACAGTCATTGGGAGCGGCTGCGGCTCAGGGGTGTGAGTGGGCATCCCCTAACCAGGGGATTATTGATAATAATATCTTGGCGGTTCGATTGTTCCCATTCCGCAAAGTGTGGGCAAGACACTGAACCCCACATTGCGGGAGTGCTGCACATAAATACAATGTGAATGTAAAACTGTTCTGTAAAGTGCTCCGAGTGGAAAATACACACTCATCTATGAACATCTTCTTCCACTAAGTTGGTCTCACAAGCAGCTGAATTAACATTTTCTGAAGACCAGGTACTTTTGTTTCCTGGTCTGTTCCACTAACAAGAACCAGGGAACGGAATCATGGTGCGCGGTCGTTGGAGGCTGCAGTTTAGAACATGTCACTGGAAAGACCTCAGCCTGATCCTGATCATGTGGACGGAGACGCTTTTGAGCTCAATGGTTTTCATGGTTCCTCAGAATCTCCAGTTTAGTTCCTGTGGTTCTCTCAATCTAATTTCTACTGTGAGAACAAAATGGAACGGAACATGTCGCAGGTGTTTCCCGTGAGTTCCTGGAGTCTGCTTCATGAATCTGTGTTTATCTGTGGAACTGATGTTTGTTGGTCACAGGTTCGATCGTGAACTTTCCTCTCAGGCGGCGGCACTGACGCATGTAAAGCTTTAAGTAATCCTGAATCCAGAGTTTCACTGTAAATGTATTTTCACAGTCAGTGTGGATGGAAATGAAATGAAAGGTTTTTATTTTTGTAACATTTCCAGGTGAAGTTAAAGGTTCGACTGCAGCTGAACTGATGAATATCGAGTTCCTTAGTAACAGAGTCAAAACACGTTCTCTGTCATCAGCTGACGGCTCCCAAAACCGAGGCCAAATCATCTTGATCGCCCCCTAGTGTCTGGCTGCAGTATCGGCCACAAATCCTCCTCCTCCATGTTAGCAGACGGGACATGAACCAAACAAAAAACGTAAAGTAAACATTAAATAAATGTTTTGAATCGGTTATTTGATGATAAAAGCTTGATTTTATATTTTTTTATTTTCCCATCTTCATACTTTCACTTGTAATGAAGTATTTGTACTATGTTCTGTTCATACTTTCACTTGTAACGAAGTATTTGTACTTTACTGTCGTGGTACTTTTACTTCAGTAAATGATTTGAATTCTTCTCCCACCACTGGTTAAGAATATTTTGTTGCTAATACTTTAGTACTTGTGTAACGTGTACTCTTGACAGAGTATTTCTACCGTGCAGTATGAGCACTGTGGTGTCCTCGTCGTCCTCCAGTCCAGCAGGGGTCGCTGTTGGCTCTGAGCTCGGTGTCTCTGTTTACCTGCCGCTGGCTCTCTTTGTTCGCTCCGAGACTCAAAGTGCGCAGAAAGGAGGAAAATGTGCGCCGTGCAGCTGCTGCGGGTGTCGGTACATGAGCGGATCAGCGCCGCCGCTGAAGACTTTCTGCTGCAGGTGGAGGAAGGAGAAGAAACGGCTCAAGTCCCGGCGCTGAGAGCGCTGCTCACCGAGCGGCTAACGGCGGCGGCGGAGGAGATCGTCGCTGTGTTTGAGGAAACCGTGGCGGAGTACGAAGACAGAGTGGAGCGGTCAGAGCGGGAGATCTGCCGCCAGAGGAGGCTGCTCGATGCCGTGATGAAGCCCGAAGTCCGGCTGTACAGAGCAGGTCAGTCCCTGCTCTCTGGAGCCGGAAAGCTAGCCGAGCTAGTGGAGCTAAGATGCTCTGTGGTAGCTAAGCTAGTGGAGCTAAGATGCTCTGTGGTAGCTAAGCTAGTGGAGCTAAGATGCTCTGTGGTAGCTAAGCTAGTGGAGCTAAGATGCTCTGTGGTAGCTAAGCTATTGGAGCTAAGATGCTCTATGGTAGCTAAACTAGTGGAGCTAAGATGCTCTATGGTAGCTAAGCTGGTGGAGCTAAGATGCTCTGTGGTAGCTAAGCTAGTGGAGCTAAGATGCTCTGTGGTAGCTAAGCTAGTGAAGTTAAGATGCTCTATGGTAGCCGAGCTAGTGGAGCTAAGATGCTCTGTGGTAGCTAAGCTAGTGGAGCTAAGATGCTCTGTGGTAGCTAAGCTAGTGGAGTTAAGATGCTCTATGGTAGCTAAGCTAGTGGAGCTAAGATGCTCTGTGGTAGCTAAGCTAGTGGAGCTAAGATGCTCTGTGGTAGCTAAGCTATTGGAGCTAAGATGCTCTATGATAGCTAAACTAGTGGAGCTAAGATGCTCTATGGTAGCTAAGCTAGTGGAGCTAAGATGCTCTGTGGTAGCTAAGCTAGTGGAGCTAAGATGCTCTGCAGTAGCTAAGATGCTCTGCAGTAGCTAAGATGCTCTGTGGTAGCTAAGCTAGTGGTGCTAAGATGCTCTATGGTAGCTAAGCTAGTGGAGCTAAGATGCTCTATGGTAGCTAAGCTATTGGAGCTAAGCTGCTCTGTGGTAGCTAAATTAGTGGAGCTAAGATGCTCTATGGTAGCTAAGCTAGTGGAGCTAAGATGCTCTGTAGTAGCTAAGCTAGTGGAGCTAAGCTGCTCTGTGGTAGCTAGCTAAGCTTCTCTGTGGTAGCTAGCTAAGCTGCTCTGTGGTAGCTAAGCTAGTGGAGCTAAGCTACTCTGTGGTAGCTGAGCTAAGATGCTCTATGGTAGCTAAGATGCTCTGTGCTAGCTAAGATGCTCAGTGCTAGCTAAGCTAGTGGACTTGCTTTTCTTCGACAGACACAAGAATCATTTTTCAGTTGTGTCTCTAAAATGTATTTATTGTGAGCCGAGCAGTTCGTCATCAACTGCATCAAGAATTGATCTGAATCTTTAGAAGCATTAAGACAAAGTGTAAAAGACACAAATATAAACAGTTCAATTAAAAATCCTTGTTTATTCAGACAATAGAAAATAAAAAGTAGTGTCAAATGAAAGTTACAGAGACCATGAATGAATATAAATACAATGTGAGAAAATAAACCTGTTTTCATGGATTGTCCACTGATTGACGTTCATTTTGCTTTGACTGCAAGTCAACTTTGACATAATTGTCTGTGTGAAACGACCTGCAGTGCCAATACAAGTGCATGTCAGTACATCATAAGTACATGGTCTAAAAAACACCTACATTCATGAAAGCTAACAAGAAAACACTCAAAAGATAAACAACAATTTCTTCAGCAACCACAGACGTCTGGAGCCACAAGATAGAGACATTCCTTTATTCAAGAAAAGTATCGATTAAGTATCGGCATCGAAACAAAAATGTTGGTATTGTGACACTATTTGAGACCAAAAACACCAAACCTCTCTACTCTCCCTGCAGACGTCCAGCAGCTGGTGGTGAGTAAAGAACAGGCTCCCCCTGAGCAGCAGCAGTGGAGCCCCCATGTGGACCAGGAGGACCCAGAGCCCCCCCACATTAAAGAGGAACAGGAGGAACCGGGGACCAATCAGGAGGGAGAGCAGCCTCAAGAACTGGAGGAGGCTGATATCAAGTTTGCGTTTACTCCTGTCACTGTGAAGAGTGAAGAAGATGAAGAGAAACCTCAGTCGTCACAGCTTCATCAGAGTCCGACTGAGGACAACAGAGCGGACTGTGGAGGACCAGAACCAGCCAGGAACTCAGGTCCTGATGGACATTTACAACCAGGTCCTGAGGACAAGACTGAAGACTCTTCTGAGACTGCAGACAGTGATGATGATTGGATGGAGACCCGGGAACCTCAGCCTGTAAGTGATATGCGATGCAAAACTGACCAAAAACCATTTAACTGCCCGGAGTGTGGTAAAAGATTTAGCAGAAAGGATTATCTGAAGACACATCTGACAGTTCATACTGGAGAGAAACCATTTAGTTGCTCTGAGTGTAGTAAAAGATTTACCCGAAAGGAACATCTGAAGACACACGTGAAAATTCATACAGGAGAGAAACCCTTTTGTTGCTCTGAGTGTGGTAAAAGATTTAGGATAAAGGGAGAAATGCTGACACATATGTCAGTGCATACAGGTGAGAAACCATTTAGTTGCTCTGAGTGTGGTAAAATATTTAGGCTAAAGCGCCAACTGCAAAAACATAGGACAATTCATACAGGTGAGAAACCATTTAGTTGCTCTGAGTGTGGTAAAAGATTTGGTCAAAAGGAATATCTAAGGTCCCACATGAGGATTCATACAGGAGAGAAACCTTTCACCTGCTCTGAGTGTGGGAAAAGATATCATCATCAGGCTGGATTGCAGGCACATATGAGGAATCACACGGGAGAGAAACCATTCATTTGCTCTGACTGTGGTAAAAGATTTAATCATAAGAGCCGTCTGCAGATACACGAAAGGATTCACACACGAGATCAACCATTTACTTGCTCTGAGTGTGGTCAGAGATTTAGTTACCAGGCCAATCTGGTGGCACATCTGAGAAGTCATACAGGAGAGAAACCATTTAGTTGCTCTGAGTGTGGTCAAAGTTTTAGCCGAAAGGATAGTCTGCAGATACACGTAAGACTTCATACAGGAGAGAAACCGTTCAGTTGCAACATATGCAACAAAAGATTTAGTTGGATTTATCAGCAAAAGAATCATCATTGTGTTGGTGAGACTTCACAGCTTCCTCCGAGTCAGACTGAGGAGAACAGAGAGGACTGTGGAGGACCAGAACCAGCCAGGAACTCAGGTCCAGATTGGCTTTACTGTGTACAAGACTGATGACTCTTCTGTAGCTGAGACTAAAGCCTAGTTTATGCTTCTGCGTCGCGTCGACGCCGTAGCTACGGCAAAAAATCCTAACTATGCGTCGCGTTGACGCGGACCGCAAGCGCTGTGATTGGTCCGCTCAGAACGTAAGTTCCCGCAGTGTCTTTTTCCGGTCTTTCTTCCTCGTCGTAAAAACTACCTCTGCAAACGTCTTCTCTGTCGCCCGCGCTTCAACATTTGCAATATAAGCATTTGTTCTTCAATATTAATGAGCTCAAACAACAAATACAGCTGCTCCACCTCGGTCGCCATTGTTTACTGTTGTTTACTTTACGGAAGAAAAAGCGAGGATTCGGCTATAACCACACAAACACACAGCCACACCCCCCTAGCGGCATGGCGGTGAATTGCAGAGCAACGCGTTCCCTTGACGCAGAACTTCGAATGCTCAACGACTGCATAAACGAAGCATAAACTAGGCTTAAGAAAGTGAAGTTGGTTAGAAGTAGACAATGGAACCACAGTCTGGTTTAAACACAGACACTTACAAACTTCCTGAAAGTGTTAAGAGATTCTTCGTCCTACAAAATGTATCAACACAACAAAGTGGTGCCCTGTGTGAGGCTGGATACGGTTGATACCTGTTTGCTGTTGTGCAATATTCACCTTCTGGGTCATTGTCTCGAATTTTCCATGTCTTCTTAAATTAGCCTCTTACAGACATTTACTAGCATGATAGCTTTGTGTTTTGGTTTTCACAACAATCTTAGCTTTGTCTACACTGAGGTTTAAATCTGACCCAGAGCATCGTGTACAGAGAGAAATATTGCACTGTGGTTTTTGAATTTCTTTATATCTCTTGTGAAAATACATCTCAACTTGTGTTGATGAATTGTTTTGATGCTTGAAGTCTTTGGATCTTAAACAAAATGAAAAATATGTATACATTTCTATTTAAATTAAATTTTATAAAAAACACTGAATTGAAGCCTTGTCACTCTACTTGCACCAAATGTCAGAGCCACTTAGACGTTGGGACTGAAAAATGATTGTGTTCTGTTATATGAAGCCTCATCGTATGTGGGCAAATGAGGAACGAGCTTAATAACAATGTCTTTGGTGCTACTCGCCAGAAGAGCTGCAGCGACTTCAGCAGCTGTAAACTTTGCTGTTCTCTCGCGCTCCGTCCAGTGTCGTGAGAAAACAACGAGAAGTTCTGCTCCGCTGAGTCTCAAAGATTTGTCTGTGTTCAGTTATTTAACAGGACGTTCATGAGTAAAACAAACACATTGTGAATCTGTAACCTCATTAGTTACTGTAGCAGAGGGACATTCAGGCCCTGTCCACACATCTGTCTCAGATGATCTGGGGACACGTCTGAGTTTGTCAGCTCACACCTGTTCTACGTTGTGAGATCAACATAGCCAGGATATGTTTTCGTTGTCTGGCTTCACTCAACCTAACATCGTCCTGATGAACATGGAAGCTGGTTTTCAACTGTCAGTTAACTCTGGAGTTTTCGAATCCAGCTACGAGTGAATCTGAAGTATTACATTTAAAGGCAGCGCACAGATGCTAAAGTTAGCAAGTGCTGCTGGTAAGATTTAATGGACACTGATGTTACGTTGGCTCTTCTGGTCGTTAGCCGTGTTTCTCTGTCCCGCCCGCTGTGGTGAGTCAGGACATTGTCGTGTGGTTGTGAGATGATGTCAATGAAAAGAGAGGGAGACAGTACTCATGTGGAGCTTTATTGACAAACAGGACCATAACAACAAACAGACCAATAATAAAAGAAAGAACAAGTCAAAGAGCTTTAAGTTTTTATCAAGACTAGAAAAACATTGAAATACTGAGTATTTTACCATTTTACAACAATGGTAAAAACCAAAACAACTTGTTTATATTTATGTGATGAGAGGAAGTGTTACTCTCACACAGTTACTTTTCAAATAAATCCTCTTCTCACATCTCAGTTATTGAGTTTAACAAAGTCTTAAAGGATTAAATTTGACTTTCCAAATGGAACCCTGGTACTTTTACTTGTAATGGAGTATTTTTACTAGAACGTCCTGTAAACATGTAGTTGTGCTCACCTTCACTTACACAAAAGGACAATTTATAAGTAGGTGAACGATATGGTGAAGCATATATATATATATATATATATATATATTTATGCATATTTAAATTTCCTGAATATCTGTCTTCACTTGAACGTCTCATCACTGAGTTGGTCTGTGATATTTCAAACAGTCTTTCATTCACTATGTTGGTTTATGGATCACAACGTAAACAAACAAGCGTCGGATCATTTGGATCCATGAAACAAACCTGAGAACCAGTGATGACCTCAGTGACGACAGCTGCCCCCCCGAACGCCCAACCTGGGTCTGAGACAGAGACTCAGACAGAGACACAGAGGGAGACAGAGACAGAGGGACAGACAAGGTTTATCATGTAGTTTCAAACTGCTCAGCTGATGTGTTGTATCAGAAACTGTTTCCTACTTTTGTCTCTGTTCATTAAATGAGTTGATTGTGATGATTCACTGGAATAAAACAGAGAATTTACACAAATGCATGTGACCTGGAAATGAGGGCCCCCCCGAAAGCATTAGTACTTTCACTTGTAATGAAGTATTTGTACTTTACTGTCGTGGTACTTTTACTTCAGTAAATGATTTGAATTCTTCTCCCACCACTGGTTAAGAATATTTTGTTGCTAATACTTTAGTACTTGTGTAACGTGTACTCTTGACAGAGTAGTTCTACCGTGCAGTATGAGCACTGTGGTGTCCTCGTCGTCCTCCAGTCCAGCAGGGGTCGCTGTTGGCTCTGAGCTCGGTGTCTCTGTTTACCTGCCGCTGGCTCTCTTTGTTCGCTCCGAGACTCAAAGTGCGCAGAAAGGAGGAAAATGTGCGCCGTGCAGCTGCTGCGGGTGTCGGTACATGAGCGGATCAGCGCCGCCGCTGAAGACTTTCTGCTGCAGGTGGAGGAAGGAGAAGAAACGGCTCAAGTCCCGGCGCTGAGAGCGCTGCTCACCGAGCGGCTAACGGCGGCGGCGGAGGAGATCGTCGCTGTGTTTGAGGAAACCGTGGCGGAGTACGAAGACAGAGTGGAGCGGTCAGAGCGGGAGATCTGCCGCCAGAGGAGGCTGCTCGATGCCGTGATGAAGCCCGAAGTCCGGCTGTACAGAGCAGGTCAGTCCCTGGAGGAGCCGCTGAACTAAAGCTCCTGAGTTCACTGATGATCAAGTTTAGTTCGTCACGTTAAAACGTGACCTCACTTCCTGCTCTGTAGGCAAAGCACCACCTACGTCATTGTGTTCGTGAAGATCAGATGATTTAACTGAGTTATCAGGTCTGTCACACACACACACACACACTGTACACACACACACACTGTCAGACTTCAGTCTGTGTTTTTTTGCTTATTAGAGAAGAAAGTGAAGTCACAGATCACAGAGCACGTGTGTCTTTGATCTCAGCTGTGAACAGAAAATAGATCAAGTGTTAAAAACACATTTTTGTTTCCTGTGATGTGAGGTTTTCAGACACAGGGACAAACGTCTGTTGATCTTCTGTCTCCTCAGAGCTGCTGCCGTCAGTGAACCTGGAGCAGACGAACCTTCAGCCTCCAGACTCTGCAGACCGGAACCAGCCTCAGCCTGAACTCACTGACAGCGATGTTTCCTGCCCGTCATCGCCATCCCCTCGCTCCTCCTCTCCAGCTTACAAGCCCCCCGAGTCTCCGAGCAGCTCAGTCGTCCACAGCGACAGTGATCCAGACAGCGACTGGGCCCAACAGCATCAGACTCTCAGATCTCAGAGTAAAAAAAAAAGAGGCAGACCTTCGCTTGGTGTCAAAAACAAGCGGAAACGGTCGACTCCATCTCAGTCGTTCAACTGTCTGGTTTGTGGACGAGCTCTGCTGGGGAAAGGCTTCCTGCTCAAACACGTTTTGCAGGTCTGTGCCACAGACAGACAACACCGCTGTGGCTACTGTGGCGAGCGTTTAGACTCGGCCAACGCGCTGAAAGCTCATCTGCAAACACACCAAGACACATGTAAAACCTGCTCCTACTGTGGGAAGCGCTTCCAGTCTATTCTGGCCCAGGAGCTGCACGTGCGACTCCACACTGGAGAGAAACCATACAGCTGCAACGTCTGCGGCAAGATGTTCAGCCAAAAGGGAAACTTGACGTCACACCTGCGCGTCCATGCAACAGAGAAACCCTTCCAGTGTCAAGAGTGTGGCCGGGCCTTCTGTCACTTGACATCTTTAGACCGACACATGCAGCAGCACAAGGAGAAGGTGGTTCACACCTGCAGCGTCTGCACTCAGGAGTTCAGGAAGCCGCACAGCCTACAACGGCACATGGAGACTCATCATAAAGATGCCGCCCACAAACCAAAGAGATTCCGCAGCTCTGTTCCCTCCTACATCTGCAAAGTCTGCGGCGACACCTTTGGCAGGAAGTCCTTCTTAGTGAAACATGTGGAGACTCACCTGCAGGAGCCAGACTGCTGCTGTGGACTCTGTGGTCAGCAGTATGAGTCCGCTGCCAGCCTCGCCGATCACTTTAACTCCCACCGCGATGTCAGTAACACCTGCGACATCTGCGGGAAGTGCTTCACAGCTCACGCGGCGCTGCTGATGCACATGAGGATTCATACCGGAGAAAAACCGTATGCCTGCCACTTATGTGGGAAGGCTTTCAATCAGAGCGGCAACCTGAAGATGCACCTGAAGATACACACTGGTGAGCGGGCGTTCTCCTGCAGCATCTGCGGGAAGGGTTTCACCCAGAAACAGACTTTGGACACTCATGTCCGGTTCCACAACAAGGAGAGACGCTTCCTGTGTCAGGTCTGTGGGAAAGGCTTCATGCAGGACGTGGACCTGAAAAGACACCTGCTGATCCACACTGGAGAGAAGCCGTACACCTGCAGGGTCTGTGGGAAGAGTTTCCAGGCCAAACGATCACTCAACGGACACCTCAAAGTCCACACAGCAGGGGGCACTGAGACTGGACTGGAGCTGGACCAGGACTCAGAGCAGCAGAGGATGAACAGCTTCTACTCAGGATTCCTCCAACTGTAGAGTCCAAGACTTCACTCAGGTCTTGCATTTAAAACTCTGCTTCCTGTCAGTGCTAGATCTCAAATCTGGGCACCGACTGAAACGTGTTGTCTTCATACTCACAGTAAAATGCAGCGATTATCGATCGAGAAAAACATGAAACATTTGCTTTTTTTAGTTCTTGACAATTTGTCTTTTACCTCAAAGTTTGTTCCTTTCGTCTGTTCAGTAACATTTAATACAATTAAAGGTTCAGAATCATGAAGATATGAACGCTGCCATCTTGTGCTGGTGACATCATTCTGAGTCTGTACAATAGATCGTGACGTGGGGGCGGCGGTTTCGAGATCACGTGACTCTGCCTCTCTCTCGTGTGTGTGTGTGTAGTTCAAGGGTTCATTGTCATATGCACAACTATTACAATGAAATGCTTGAGTCCCAGGCTCCCCTCTAGACATGCTCTGAATTTACGAAAATAAAAATAGAATATAAAATATAAAAAATAAATAGAATATAAAATAAGAATAAAAAAGAAGTGAAACTTTATTTTCCTCTGACAACTTTCTCAAAGGTTTGAATGTTGAGTCAGTAACTTTGATCATCACAGACGGTCATATTTTCTGTAATATTTACAGAAAACAACCTGAATCTGTAAATAAATCTCAATCCTCCGCATCAGGAAGCAGTCGAGTGACTGTTGCGATTATTTTCTGTATTGATGAATCAGATTCTTTTTTGCCCACAGAGACGAACCGGCTGTAAACCAATCGTTTCAGGAGTTGTAACTTTGTTTGTTTCTCACTTGTGTGTTTTCAGCTTTCGGCTCCAGCGTCTCTCAGATGTTGTGCAGACATTTGCTCCTTCAGACAACTGACTGGAACTTCCGCAGCAGGACGGACATCTTCATCGGGGTGAAACACGTCCCCGCACATGGACCAGGAGTGACCCTAACACAGTGAAATATTTTCAGTTCAGATACATGGGGGTGTGTTCACCACATGTCTCGTGACGGAACATGTGATGTTCGCCTCAGATTATTGTGCAGGAAACCGCCCCGGCTCTCCTTCTGTCTGGACTCGACACAGAACCAGGAGCTTCTGGAGATCTGGTCTTCGAACTGATCGAAACCAACAGCAGGATTTTAAAATCAGTTTGAGTTGTTGCTGAAATCACGACAGCGACCGTGAGTTGCGTGAATGTGAAGCCGATTTCAAATGTTTAAAAAATCATAAACTGAGTCAATAGGTCTCTGGTTCTAGATATGACATTACCCACAAGCCTCAGCTGCTGCTGGACAAGAAGCGGGTCAGAGATTAAACCTGTCGCCGTGGTTACAGAGTTTGATGGTTGTAATGTTTGTGCCATGTGTTTGGTTTCTGGGTTTTTTGTTAGTTTTTTTGATTAAAACTGTGAAATTTATTTTAAGCTTTTTAACACTGACACAAAAATAATCCTGTTTTTTTAAAATATAAAGATTTTACCCAAAAATTTAAAAAAACATTTCGCAAGTATCAGGATCACTTTGAAGAGCAAAAGAGTAAAGTTGTAATTTAAAGAGAAACAGTCATAATATAAAAATAAATATATACTTTCTACCATCACATGTGTAGAACTGTTCTGTTAATATTATGAACTTATATATCTTTACATATCCTTGTATATCTTTACATATCTTTATATATCTTTACATATCTTTGTGTATCTTTATATATCTTTACATATCTTTACATATCTTTACATATCCTTGTATATCTTTATATATCTTTACATATCCTTGTATATCTTTACATATCTTTACATATCCTTGTATATCTTTACATATCTTTATATATCTTTACATATCCTTGTATATCTTTACATATCTTTACATATCCTTACATAGAGTAACAGAGTACCCTTCAGGTAAAAGGACTAAATCTAGAACTTCAGGTGGAACTTGGTGACAGGATGTGCAGTGTTCCTCTTGTCCACCAGGGGTCACACTGCGCTGTCAGAGAGGACCCGGTGACCCGGAACAGCTGCGGGTTGTTTTCCTTCCTGTTGCCGGTGAATGGAGCTCTGCCCCGGGATGTCTCTCGGCGGAGCCCCGGCGGGCCCCGGGCCCCGGGCCCTGACGGAGCGTGTGTCGGAGCAGCTGCAGCGGGTGGGGGGGGAGGTGTTGGGGCTGTTGCAGAAGCGCAGGGGCGGCGCCAGGTGGTCGGGGGGCCTGCTCCACCTGCTGCGGCGGCTCCTCACCGAGCAGCTGGCGGCGGCCGCGGGGCGGATCGCGGGGCTGTTGGAGCGGGAGCTGGAGGAGTGTCGGCGGCAGCTGGAGCGTCAGAGCCGCCTGCTGGAGGCGCTGCTGAGCCCGGTGGTCCGACTGAAGCGGGTCGGTGAGTCCGACATGAGGGATCCTAAAGTGAAGCCAAATCTTCTCCATCGCCCCCTGGTGTCTGGCTGCAGTAAAGGTCTTAAACCTCCTCCATGTTAGCAGATGGGACATAAACCAAACTAAAGAATCAAAGTAAACGTGAAATAAAAGTTTGTCAAAGATGTTTCTGTGGTTTCAGCTCGTTCTCATCTCTGTGATGTTTGTTCAAGTGTTTCTCATCAGTTCGGTTTAATCAGTTATTTATGAAATAAAAACGGGGGGAGACGTCATGATTGACAGCTAAAAAAATGCTAGTGCTAAAATGAGTGGAAACATGAAGTGATGAGATGTCGGAGGTTGAGGTGACAGTGACACTGGACCAACTGAGTCCTCTTTTATTTTCCTTTCAGACACCATCATTTCATCCACTCTCAGGTTGACCGACTCCAACGAAGAGCAGACCCTCCTGTCAGAGGTCGACACCATCCTCCTCCCCACTGCCCCGTCCAGCTCCGCCTCCTCTGACATCTCTGCACCTGAAAGTGACAACAACTGGAAGACCAGCGACAAATCCACCACTAATGAAGACACAAACAAGACGGAGAGCAATGGAGGAGAGCGATCCTGCAGCAGGAGACAGTGGATGGCGCCATTAGACTGGCCGGCGACTCACAGTTGTGTTGTCTGTAGAAAAAGTTTCCAGCACAAAGGAAATCTGGTGAAACACGTAGAATCTCATACAGACAATCCCGAGCTTCTCTGCGGCGTCTGTGGAGAAGGTTTCGAGTCCTCGAACAGTTTGTTGGATCATATCAGATCTCACAGAGAATTAGGCGGCAGCAGGACGTGTCAGATCTGTGGCAGAGCTTTTCAAAACATGGAGACGCACATGAGGAGTCACACAGGAGTCAAACCATTCAGCTGTGAAATCTGCAGCAAGAGCTTCCCCCGCCCTGGAGCGCTGAGGAGGCACAAAAAGATCCACAGCCGGAGGACCCCCGACACCCAAAACCGCATGTTTCAGAAGCATCGGACAACCGAGGAAACGGACAGAAATCAGAGTGAGGACAACCAGGACAGTCAGACTGAGACTCTGAAACCAAAGAGGGACAAAAGCCAAACCTCAGGACTGAAGTCCTCTCAGTCGTCCTCACTCTGCTGCAGAGTCTGTGGGGATTCCTTCCACAGCCAAGGGTTCCTGAGGAAACATGCAGAGATACACTGCAGGGAGTCTCAGGGTGTCTGTGGCGTCTGCGGACAGCAGGTGAACTCACCTGACAGTCTGCTGACCCACCTACAGTCTCACAGAGAAACTAGTGGGACCTGCAGCGTCTGTGGAAAGATTTTCCAGAACATGGAGACACACATGCGGAGCCACACAGGGATCAAACCCTACAGCTGCAGCATCTGTAACAAGCGCTTCCCTCGACCTGGAGCCCTGAGGCGCCACAAAAAGATTCATACTGGGGAGCGACCTTACACCTGCCAGCTCTGCGGGAAGACCTTCACCGAGAGCAGCACCTTAAAGACTCACAGCAGGAGTCACTCAGGGGAGATCCTCGATGACGAGAACCCTGAGCCTCCGGCGGAGTCCCAGAACCTGAAGTCTGAGATGACTGTCCAAGAAAGCGCTAAAATTGCGCTTCCAGCGTCTCACTGCTGTAAAGTCTGCTGTGAAACGTTTCAGAGTAAAGACAGTTTGAGGAAACACGCAGCGAGTCACTCAGCAGAGTCTGTCTGTGGTGTCTGTGGTGAAAGTGTCCCGCCATCAGAGCTGCTGATAGACCATCTGCAGTCTCACAGAGACGCAGGTAAAATTTGTCACATCTGCGGTAAAGCCTACCAGAACATCGAGACCCACATGCGGAGTCACACCGGTTTCAAACCGTTTTGCTGCAGCGTCTGTGGTAAATCCTTCCCACGGCCCGGTGCTCTGCGGCGCCACAAGAGGATCCACAGTGGAGAGAGACCGTACATCTGCGAGTTCTGTGGGAAGACATTCATCGATAACAGCGCTCTGACGATGCACATCAGGAAACACACCGGAGACAAACCATCACAACGCGTCTCATGCAAGACCTGTGGTAAGAGCCTGGCATCCGTTCAGGTCCTGGAGGTTCACAAGAGGATCCACACAGGCGAGAAGCCGTTTCAGTGCCGCGTCTGTGGGAAAGCCTTCAGGCAGGTGGGAGGGCTGAATGCCCATATGCTGACCCACACAGGGGAGAAGCCGTTCAGGTGCATCCTCTGCAACAAGAGCTTCAGCACAAAAGGATACCTGGAAACCCACATCCGCTTCCACAGGAAGGAGCGTGTGTTCAGCTGCCACCTGTGCTGGAAGTCCTTCGTCACCAAGAACGACCTGAAGAAACACCAGTTGACCCACACAGGAGAGAAACCCTACAGCTGCAGGGTCTGTGGGAAGAGCTACCAGGAGAAACGCTCCAGAGACGTCCATATGAAGGTCCACCTGGATGTCCAGATCAGCAAAGAGCCAATCAGGAGGGAAGACGGCCCTCAGCCTGAGTTTATGCAGCTGTAGTCTTCACACAGATTGTTATTGAATCATCAGACTGATGGTGCGTCACGTAAAACTTTTTATAAAATAAGTTCCAGAATCACAAACCAACATTAAGTGAATTAGACATTTTACTATTTCACAAAGAAATTACATTTATTTATTTACTTTACTTTCAGATTATTTAAAAATAATTGTCTTCAGTGTTTTCAGGCCGAGTGATTCACATGCTCCAAAAAATATTGTTTCAAAAGAAAGTTTGTTTCTAATTCAAACAAAAGGATCGAGTTGTCGGGTCGATGAAATTAAGGCTTCAACAAGGAACTTTCAGTTTCAAGTTTCCTCTGTCCGTAAAAACCTCGGTCCAGAGTGAAAAAGACTCTGTTGTGAGTTCAGGACAAAAACTAAGACAACAGACACCTCACCCATTTAGTTTGTATAAATATAACATGATGTTTACATCCTCTCCTCAGACTCTGCTCCAAACACAGACTGAGATTCCTGTACCAAACCACCATAAGGGGGGGGGGGGGGGGGGGGGGGGGGGGGTTCAGAGACCCAAATACTCAACATATTCATCTGTCAGTGAAAACAATCTTATATTAGAACTGATTTAACATTAAGTATTAAATATATTCACACAGGTACCAGAAATCCATACCCCCCCCCCCCCCCCCCCTATGTGCAAATGGAACATCCCACCTGAGACCAAACCAAGTCACTCAATGTTGAGGGATTAAAGTCGATAAGAAGAAGAATCATAAGTGATTGAAGACACATGTGTCCTTTGATGTAGATCTGGTATAAATATTTGAATTCTTTTTTTTTAGGATCCTTTGATTTTAGGAATTTTCAAAGGGTTCGTCAGGTCTGAGGTGTAAATATAAACATGCTCCCTGACGCCTCCTGGTGGACGAGTTCACAGCCACACGACCTGTTAAGTCACGTGTCAGTCACGAGTCACGTGACTGGTGTGTAACCGCGGAAGTCCTCTGAATTGAAACATCTAAACCTCCAGAATAAAACTACGGTGCATTTTTTAAGTCGCTGTTAAAATAAGAATATTTATTATTTGAGTACAAACATATTATTTGATGAGTAATGATGAGACTCAGGAACTTCACGCAGATGTTTTGAACTCAAACATCTGTAGTAAAATAACCGCGGCTCTTATGTTGAAGACTTCCGGTCTGCCTCGTCCTCTCAGTGTCGAACTGTCGGTGTTCGAACCCTCCGGTTGCTCCGGGTCCCGGTGTTGGATCGTTTCTGTTCCGACATGTTGAAGCTCGACGCGTTGCGGCTGTTTGTGGATCAGCGTCTGTCCGCGGTCACCGACGACATTTTCCGCTGTTTGACCAGAACGATAAGCGAATACGAACATGACGTTTTCCGGTTGAAGCAGGAGATAGAGAGACAGCGGAAACTGCTGGAGACCGCAGGACGACCGGGACACACACCGGAGGACACACTGGAGGACACACCGGGGGACACACCGGAGGACACACCGGCAGGTCGGTGGACAAACTTCTGCTGTTATTTGCTTTCATAAAGAAAATGTCCGCCGACTGTGACGTGCGGGTTTTTCCACCAGGAGTCACTGCTGCAGTTCATAGTTATAAAGTACAAACACGTGATTTAATCTTAAATATCTTTTATTTCTGTTTGAGACCACGTCACCGTTCACGCAGAGCGAGACCACGTCACGTAGAGCGAGACCACGTCACCGTTCACGTAGAGCGAGACCACGTCACCGTTCACGCAGAGCGAGACCACGTCACGTAGAGCGAGACCACGTCACCGTTCACGTAGAGCGAGACCACATCACCGTTCACGCAGAGCGAGACCACGTCACCGTTCACGCAGAGCGAGATCACGTCACGTAGAGCGAGACCACGTCACCGTTCACGTAGAGCGAGACCACGTCACCGTTCACGCAGAGCGAGACCACGTCACCGTTCACGCAGAGCGAGATCACGTCACCGTTCATGCAGAGCGAGACCACGTCACGTAGAGTGAGACCACGTCACCGTTCACGCAGAGCGAGACCACATCACCGTTCACGCAGAGCGAGATCACGTCACCGTTCACGCAGAGCGAGATCACGTCACCGTTCACGCAGAGCGAGACCACATCACCGTTCACGCAGAGCGAGATCACGTCACCGTTCACGCAGAGCGAGACCACATCACCGTTCACGCAGAGCGAGATCACGTCACCGTTCACGCAGAGCGAGACCACATCACCGTTCACGCATATTGACATTATAAACTGTAACAGCTTCTTTTATCCTCCAGGTGTTCTGCTGGTTTCCACCACAGAAGAAGAACAGCAGGTCAGGAGGCGGAGCTTCAGTCTGTACATCAAACAGGAGGAGGGCGGAGCCTCAGGACCTGAGGACAGCAACATCATCATCAGTCCTAATTGCCTGAGGGAGCGACCTGAAACAGACCTGAGTCATCTCCCCAATCAGATTCAGTCATACCTGGAGGAGGAGGGGCCTCAACATACTGAAGATCCTCCGGAGGCATTCACTGTCAAACAGGAAGTGGATGAGGGTCACATGATGCTGGAGGCTGCGAGTAGAGAGGAGTTCAGCTCTCAGCAGGAAGGTTGGTAAAGTTTTGTTGTTTTCAAATGAAGTAGATAAAATCATAGTTTCTAGTTTTTTACAGTGCAGTTCAATGTTGGATGTCTGATTTCTTCTTCGTGTGTTTTCTTGAGCATGTTTGTTTTTATCCTCCAGGTTTTCTGTTTGTTTCCACCACAGAGGAAGAGCAGCAGCTGAGGGGGCGGAGCTACAGTCTGCACATCAAACAGGAAGAGGGTGGAGCTTCAGGTTCTGAGGAGTTCACATCGAGTCCTGATTGGCTGATGGGAAGCAACGATGCAGAGGGAAGTTCCTTGTCCACTCAGATCCCGTCCCACATACAGAAGGAGTTTCTCTGGATCCCGTCAGACCTCATGAGATCAGAATCTGGGTGTCGATCACACCATCATGGGGACTCTGATGTCCAATCGCCTGCTGAGGACAGCGGAGACACTCCATCTGAACCAGGTCTCCAGACATCTGAGACTCCTGTAGAACAGAAGCTGCTGGTCTGCGGCAGCTGCGGTCGACAGTTCAGTTCAAGACGAACTTTGAGGAAACACATCAGGCAAAACACAGCTCAGGACCAAGACCAGATGTCCTGCAGCCTCCGCAGACAGAGGGCAACCTTCCAGAGTCCTGCCAAGTCCTTCAGCTGCAGGGTCTGTGGAAACTCCTTCTACACACGGGGGATTCTGGTGCGGCACGCTGAAAACCACTGCAAGGAACCTGAGAACCGGTGTGGGGCCTGTGGGGACTGTCTGGATTCGACAGAGAACCTCAGAGACCACCTGAGGTCCCACAAAGAACTGGGCAGCACCTGCGATGTGTGTGGGAAGAAGTGCAGCTCCATCAGGAGGATGGAGATCCACAAACGGGTCCACACCGGAGAGAAGCCGTACAGCTGCAGGTTCTGCAGCCGAGACTTCAGCAGGAAGGAGAGTCTGGAGAGACACCTAAAGATCCATACCGGGGACAGACCACACCGATGTGGACTCTGCAGGAGGACGTTCACCAGGAGGGAGTACCTGGTCCACCACCTGAAGACCGGTCACACAGAGAGTCCATCTGCAGGGACGGAGTGGACGGAGCAGATCAGTCTGATGCTGTGAAACTGGACAGAAACGTGATGTAGAGACGAGACATTCACTGACTCATGTGAAAGGACTTAATGTTTGTAACTGTTAAACATCAGGAAAGAAAACGGCTTTGATAAAAAATTCATTTGATTCATTAACAGGAACAGATTTAGTTAAATCTTTGTTCTGTGTGTTAACTTCGTGTTGCTAAGTTACACAGAGTTCAGACCTTCAACAGTCTCATTATAGAACATTTCAATTCACGAGATCCACAAAGTTGATCCGGATCTGAACCACACACTCAGAAATATCATGTCGGATTCTCGAAGTTCTTCAGATGCATTCTGGACTTTTAGCAAAATCCAGCAAACAAACAAACCGAATGAAAACAGGTCATTGTACAAATACACAAGTACAACGGAACCTTTTAAAAATGTTTGTATAAGTAATGAAAAAAGTTTTTACAGTTGGTTTAGCAAAAACATGTCATTCACGTACAGGAAGCAGCAGTGTATTGTGGGACATGATGGAGAAACATCCACAGTATCCTGATGTCACATGATTCAGTTGCATCTCCATGACAACAGAGTTTTCTCTAATGTGACAAACCTGGAAAATATTTCAATATTATTTCATTTTAGTTGAAAACATTCAAACGTCCTCAGATCAGCAGCACTTTGAACCATAGACGACAAATGTGTGTGTGTGTGTGTGTGTGTGTGTGTGTGTGTGTGTGTGTGTGTGTGTGTGTGTGTGTGTGTGTCATTTCCAGGAAGAGGTACAAAGAGTGTTTGTGTGTTACAAAGTGATTTCCTGGTCAACCGGGTGTTTCCTGTTAAAACACACACACTCAGTGGGTCATTGTGTGTTGTCCAGTTACTTTATGAACACACACACACTCTCACACACACACACACACACACACACACACACACACACACTAACTGCTCTGAACTTGACAGTGGTTTCATCAGAATGTTGATAAATGTGAATCAATACGTTCAATAAAGACGTTTAATCAATAAACAACTGTTAATGTCGTAGTTTGTTTTGTTCCATAATAAATAAATATCTTATAAAACCATCAGATTTCCCTCCAAGTTTCTGATCAGTTTGATTTTAATTAGTTATATATATTATATATATATTATATATATATATTATATATATATATATATATAATATATAACAGGCTGAGATGTCATGATTATCAACTGAGACTGACTCAGGATTGGTTGTGTGGGTGGGACCTCGGTACCACAGCTCTGACGTCATCATTCTTCATCATGTTTGTATACAGTGATTAATCCGGATTGAAATAGAACCATGTGTGTAAACAGATTATTGAGTGAAGCCTCCACCAGGGAGCGCCATTAACAAAACTAGTCCGAGTCGTTATATGCATTAAACTCAAACTGATTCATTTAGAGGCGCGTGCACAACCACATGCACACGTGCGCCCCCTGGAACTCGTCATCAGCCCCCCCCCACCCCCCTCTCCGCCCCGCCCCCCAACTTCACCACCAAAAGTGTGTGCCCGTGCGCGCGTGCTCGCTGGTGCGCCTCGGTGTATGCACGGACAGACCGGAGCGAAACACCGACAGTGAACCGGGAACAACCGGGGACGGACGCGTTCTTCAATCTACGGTCAGCGCGAGACAGAACCGGAAACGTTACGGACCGACAGAGAGCAGCGGGCACGAGCTTCACCGGTATGAACCCGGACAGATCCTGATTCGTCTTCTCCTCTTTCTCCTCCTCTTTCTTCTTCTTCTTCTTCTTCTCCTCCTCTTTCTTCTTCTTCTCCTCCTCCTCCTGCTCCTCCTCCTCCTCCTGGACACATGAAGCTGCAGGAAGCATCAAAGTGACCTGAGCAGGTAAAACCTGAAACAAACTTCTCCTGGAGTCTCTGAGATGATCAACAGATTCAACCTTTAATTCAAAATAAAGTGTAAATGATGTGTATATATATGTTATTAAGATATCTACCTATCTATATATAGATAGATAGATATGAATGATCTATATATAAGATACATTCAATTTGAATATTCTTAATAAACAGGAGGGTGTATAGTGTTGCTCCGTGGTCCTCCTCCTCCTCCTCCTCCTCCTCCTCCTTTATCATTTACTAACGTGCTCTATAACTTGGAAAGAAGTGATGATGAGATTCTCTGTCTTTTTAACTCAACCTGCTCCTTTGAAGAACAAACACACTGTCATCCTACAGATCCGTCTGTCCTCCGGTTCTTCTCAGAACAAGAATACTTCTGCTCCTCTTCTTCTACGTCAGTCCTCCATTTCTGATCTAAGATCATCTCTAACTACGCCCACTGACTGTGCCCCCCCAATCCCTCCTTTGCGCTCAGATGTCTTGGATCAGTTTGAACCCACATCCATCTCCTCCATATCGGAGCTGGTCCCCCGCTTGTCTTCTTCAGGTCTTTGTCTTTGTCGGCCCGTGTTACTGTGTTTCAGCTTCAAACATGCAATATACAAATGAGGAAATATCAAATACAAGTAATTCATATGGTACGATTAACATGCAACATGTTGATGCAAATTTGACCTCTGCGTTTAACCCATCCACACACGGAACACAATCCACACAGTGACCACACGGAACAGTGGGCAGCCATGAAGGCGCCCGGGGAGCAATTGAGGGTTCGGTGCCTTGCTCAAGGGCACCTCGGCAGTGCCCAGGAGGTGAACTGGCACCTCTCCAACTACCAGTCCACCTTTCATACTTAGGTCTGGACTTGAACCGGCCACCCTCCGGTTCCCAAACCAGGTCTCTGTGGACGGAGCTCCTGCGTCCTGGTAATAAAATAAACAGCGTGAAGAGGATTGCAGAGACACAGATTTGACTGACAGGGTTCAAATCAGCACAACTAGACCAGAACCATTTCCAAGACTCAGGTGGATCCGATCGAATACTCAGCCGAACTTTGAGACGTCTGATACTTGAACATACTGCGTCAACTCAACCGAGCAGCTCGTGGTGATAAAAACCCAAGGGCATTCAAACGTTCGGTCCATTTGCAGCTCTGTTGCTAGGCAACAGCTATAAGGGCGGGACAAAGTGGCAAATCCAATCACAGCAGTCCTCTGTGGACCAAACTGTCTCGTTAGAGTTCAGCCTTCACGAAGACCGCCCCCTTAGTGGGCCGGACAGAACAAGATGTCATGTTGATCAGATTTACGATTTGTCGAGCACGGATATGGGCGGGACGTCTATACCATAGCTCCACGCCCCATAACATGGCTGCTGCTTCTTCTCTGTTCTGTTTATTGGAGGGTGTCATCAACATCAAGGTGCATCACCGCCACTGCATCTTATTCTCCTGACGTGTTCCTGACGTGTTCCTGTCGTGTTCCTGACGTGTTCCTGACGTGTTCCTGTTGTGTTCCTGTCATGTTCCTGTCGTGTTCCTGACGTGTTCCTGACTTGTGACTGACGTGTTCCTGTCGTGTTCCTGACGTGTTCCTGTCATGTTCCTGTCGTGTTCCTGACGTGTTCCTGTCGTGTTCCTGACGTGTTCCTGACGTGTTCCTGACGTGTTCCTGTCGTGTTCCTGACGTGTTCCTGACGTGTTCCTGACTTGTGACCGACGTGTTCCTGTCGTGTTCCTGTCATGTTCCTGACGTGTTCCTGTCATGTTCCTGACGTGTTCCTGACGTGTTCCTGACGTGTTCCTGTCGTGTTCCTGACGTGTTCCTGACGTGTTCCTGTCGTGTTCCTGACGTGTTCCTGTCATGTTCCTGACGTGTTCCTGTCATGTTCCTGACGTGTTCCTGACGTGTTCCTGACGTGTTCCTGTCGTGTTCCTGACTTGTTCCTGACGTGTTCCTCTCGTGTTCCTGACGTGTTCCTGACGTGTTCCTGATGTGTTCCTGATGTGTTCCTGTCGTGTTCCTCATGTGTTCTTGACGTGTTCCTGTCGTGTTCCTGACTTGTTCCTGACGTGTTCCTCTCGTGTTCCTGACGTGTTCCTGATGTGTTCCTGATGTGTTCCTGTCGTGTTCCTCATGTGTTCTTGACGTGTTCCTGTCATGTTCCTGACGTGTTCTTGACGTGTTCCTGATCCACTCTGTATGTTTGTGTGTTCTTCACTCGTCTCTGCTGCTGTTTCGCAACAAACTTACATAAGACTGAGGACTGCTGGAGAACAATGGCTCACACACACACATACACACACTCACACACACACACTCACACACACACACACACACTCACTCACACACACACACACACACACTCACACACACACACACACACACACACACAGACACACACACACTCACTCACACACACACACACACACACACACACACTCACACACACACACACACACACACACTCACTCACACACACACACACACACACACACACACACACACACACACACACACACACAGTATCTCTCAGTTACATCTTGTCTGAGATAAAACTGCTTCAGTTTCATTTTTAACGGATGAATGTTGATCTGACGACTCTTCGTCTGAACACTTTGACCTCCGCTCACGTTCTTTCTGTTTTCATCTGTTCTTCAGTTCGTTTCATAGAATCCTGATGTTTTATGTGTTTATTAACTGTGTGTGTTCGTTTGTTCTCTAAACGTCCAGTGTGTAAAATATTAATTTCATAATGATGTTTTTATTCATCTATGATTTATGCGTTTTTAACAATAAACTAATTGAGGGTTTGATTCCCAGAATTCCCAGCAGCTACCTGAGGGGAGTTTTACTTTTTGAATTCAGATTCTGTTAAGACCTCAGGGATACTTTAACTTTAACTCCAGTAAAGTTTCATTCATAATTACAGTTGTGTTCTGTTTTCCCTGCAGCACGTCTCACAGGTTGTTGGGCTCCTCGTCATGATGCCGTCTAGGTGGCCCTATCCGTCCTTCCTCCTCCTCCTCCTCCTCCTCGCCCCCTCAGGTGAGTCCTCCCTCTCAGTTGACAACACCACAGAGGATCTTCAGGAGGTGATCCTGGCAGCCATCTTGCCTCTCACTAATACAGACTATGCGTGGGCGTGGCCTCGCGTGGCGCCGGCACTCCACCAGGCGGTGCAGCGGGTGAACTCTGACCCCTCACTGCTGCCGGGCCTGAAGCTCCGGCTGGTTAACGGCAGCTCAGAAAACCGTGACGGCTTCTGCTCGGACTCTATGGCACCACTAGTTGCTGTTGACCTCAAGATGTCCCATGACCCCTGGGCCTTTATCGGACCCGGGTGCGACTATTCCTCCTCGCCTGTCGCCCGCTTCACAACCCACTGGGGGGTTCCCATGGTGACAGCTGGTGCCCGCGCTATTGGCTTTGCAATATACACAGCGGTCACCAACACTGGCCCCACCCACAAGAAGCTGGGTGAATTTGGAGGCAGGATCCAGGAGACGTTTGGCTGGCGGGAGCACGCCATGCTCATATTCAGTGACAACAAGGACACCAACGACGACCGGCAATGCTACTTCGCAGTCGAGGGATTGTACACGGAGCTACGCAACCGCAACATCACCATCCGAGACCGCCAGATCGAGGCCGACGTCAACTTCAAGTCTTTGGTCCAGGAGATCAGAGAGAACGGCAGAGGTCAGCCACCTTCTTTCCTTCTCTCCTTCCTTCTCTCCTTCCATCTTTCCTTGCTATCTTCTTTCCTTCTCTCCTTCCATCTTTCCTTGCTTCCTGACACAAATGACCTCACTGTTTCATGTCATTTGGAGGCTTTCATCCAAAGCGACTTACAACTTGTGATTTCAATATCTATGAGGGGTTCTGCGTCTTACCCAAGGAAACTTCGGCATGCAGGTGGGGAAACCTGGGAATCGAACCACCAACCTTCTGGTTTGCCGCTCTGCTCTTCTTCCTCCTGTTCACTTCTTTATTTCCCTCTCTCCTCCTCCATGTTGTTTTTCTCCTCCCGTCATTTCTCCTTGTTACATGATGGTTAATTATTATTAGATTTTGTTGCTTCAGTAGTTTCTGACTCGCCGTGTGTTCGGACTCTTTGTTCGGTCGACTCAGTGACATTCCTTCATTGTCGGGTCATTTTCTAAAGGGTTCAGGTCAGACACAGGTTGGGATTTATTTCAGGATTAGAGGTTAAGGAATAGATTTTGTCAGTAAGGTGTGTGTGTGTGTGTGTGTGTGTGTGTGTGCTGTACACACCTGTAAATAATCAGGAAAAGGAATTTAGGGCAGCAAAGTTCTTCCATCCTGTATTTTCTTCTCTGTTTCGGTCTGTTACTCTGATAGAAACCAGTGTAAATACACACTGATACAGATTTGTCTGCTGCTGATAGAAACACTCTGTAACACAAACATTAACTCACTCACCACAGAGGGCATTGTGACGATGAACAAAGGTGGAAGTTATGGATGTAACCACGGTTCCAAGGATTAAACGTAAGTGTGGCGGTTTATTTACCGTCTTTTTCATCACATTCACTCATTGATCAGAAACACTTGTGACGCGTCGGTGCAGGCACAGAGTTTGAATCTCTGTCGCTACTCACGTGCACGCCCAGTGCACGTGCCAGTGTGAACAGGAAGCATTTGGTTTGGTTGGATTCGTTTAGTAAAATAAGTGCAGAGCTGTTAGTGAAATGTACCATGGGAGCTGTGTACTCAATATTGAAACTTTTCTGTGTTGAAGCTTGAACCAGAGAGTCGACTTCACAACAAAGACACACACACACACACACACACATACACACACACACACACACATACATACACTCACACACACACACACACACACACACTAACTGCTCTGATCATGATCTGAGGCCAACTGTAGCCGCTGGCAACACTTTATGGTTACTGTGTGTGTGTGTGTGTGTCTGTGTGTGTCTGTGTGTGTGTGTGTGTGTGCGTGTGTCTTTGTGTGTGCGTGTGTCTTTGTGTGTGTGTGTGTCTGTTTGTGTGTGTGTGTCTGTGTGTGTGTGTGCGTGTGTGTGTGTCTGTGTGTGTGTGTGTGTGTGTGTCTGTGTGTGTGTGTGTGTCTTTGTGTGTGTCTGTGTGTGTGTGTGTGTGTGTGTGTGTGAGTGTGTATGAATGTGTCTTTGTGTGTGTCTGTGTGTGTGAGTGTGTGTGTGTGTGTGTCTTTGTGTGTGTCTGTGTGTGTGAGTGTGTGTGTGTGTGTGAGTGTGTGTGAATGTGTCTTTGTGTGTGTCTGTGTGTGTGAGTGTGTGTGTGTGTGTGTCTTTGTGTGTGTGCGTGTGTCTTTGTGTGTGTCTGTGTGTGTGTGTGTGTCTTTGTGTGTGTCTGTGTGTGTGTCTGTGTGTGTGTGTGTGTCTTTGTGTGTGTCTGTGTGTGTGAGTGTGTGTGTGTGTGTGCGACTTCATTAGGGACACCTGGGGGAGGGTGTCTGGCGGAGCAGGGAGAGTTCATGAGTCTCCCTGTGAAGGTGATGCTGGATGTTCAGGGAGGAGGTTTATGAATCTTTGTCATCCCAGATTTATAATTGACAGAAAAACATTAAAGATTTATTTAATGGCTGTTGTCAAGGTTCAGAGTTTTCATTTTTAGATACAAAGTTATTTCTATTCGATGACAAATCAAAAGCCAAGATTGATAAAAACTGAAATCGTTGCCTTTGATAATTATCTAAAAAATGAACTCACCTGAAAAAGAAAGGAAAATAATTTGTGAGTAATTGTGGTGAAAGTTGTTCATATTAATAATCACATGTCAAACTCAGTGTGTTTTGAGTGGAGATCACACCACCGGTGATCTGTGACTGATAATGAGCGTTAATGAGTGTTTCCTGCCAGACAGTTCTCGTTAGAGGGGGGGTGGAGGCACTGATAATCACCATGGTAACTGACGAGCCGAGCAGTGAGGTCATCAGTCAGGGACAGTTTACCTCAGAGGAGGAAACCAGACACTGAATCTGAAGCGTGTGTTATTCCTCTCCGACCTGACTGAACATGTGAACAATCCAACAACCACAAAGACACAAAACAAACACACAAAACAAACACAAAGACACAAAGACACAAAGATTCACAAAACAAACACAAAGATTCACAAAACAAACACAAAGACACAAAACACAAAGATTCACAAAACAAACACAAAGACACAAAACAAACACACAAAGATTCACAAAACAAACACAAAGACACAAAACAAACACACAAAGATTCACAAAACAAACACAAAGATTCACAAAACAAACACAAAGACACAAAACAAACACACAAAGATTCACAAAACAAACACAAAGACACAAAACAACCACAAAGATTCACAAAACAAACACAAAGACACAAAACAAACACACAAAGATTCACAAAACAAACACAAACACACAAAGATTCACAAAACAAACACAAACACACAAAGATTCACAAAACAAACACAAAGACACAAAACAAACACAAAGCAACACAAAGACACAAAACAACCACACAAAGATTCACAAAACAAACACAAACACACAAAGATTCACAAAACAAACACAAAGACACAAAGATTCACAAAACAAACACAAAGACACAAAACAAACACACAAAGATTCACAAAACAAACACAAACACACAAAGATTCACAAAACAAACACAAACACACAAAGATTCACAAAACAAACACAAAGACACAAAACAAACACAAAGCAACACAAAGACACAAAACAACCACACAAAGATTCACAAAACAAACACAAACACACAAAGATTCACCAAACAAACACAAAGACACAAAGACACAAAACAAACACAAAGCAACACAAAGACACAAAACAACCACAGACCTGTGTAGGAAGTTGTTGGTCTGTCACATTGTTTGATTGTGACCTTGATGCTGGAGAAACAAGAAGATGAAAGACGAGAAAGGTAAAGGAGGTGAAGACAGAACGAAGTGTGGTCTGAGCTCCTGTCCTGTTTCTTCTTCAGTGGTGTACCTGTGCTGTTCCTGGGACATCTTGAGGAGTCTGCTGGTGCAGTTCTGGAAGGACGGGGGGGATTTGAAGGAATATGCCTTCTTCTTCATTGATCTGTTTGCTGAGGGTTTGGGGGGGCGGGGCCCTGTCAGACCCTGGTACAGAGGCGACCAGGACGACTTCACGGCCCGACTCGCCTTCAGGGTGAGACAGTGTTGATATAAACAAGTGTGAGGTTGTTGTTTATTGTCACTTATCTTCTGCCTGTTGTTGTTGTCAGAGTGTGAAGGTGTTGACGTACCTGGAGCCTCAGAATCCAGAATATCTGCAGTTTGTTGAAACTCTGAAGAGCGACGCAAAGAAATTATTCAACTTCACCATCGAAGACTCTCTGGTACCAAACACACAGTGATGCTGTCGTTAGCAACGTTAGCGCTAACATGAGATCCGAGACTTGTTCTTTGTGTTCTGAGTTTTTTTATGTGAAGCAGAGGTAAATCAAGAATAATCTCAAACATCTGATGGTTCCTGCTTCTTCACTTCATGGTTTGCATGTGAGGGAAAAAAACTTGAAGAAAGTGTTTCCTGATTGATTGACCTAAAATGTAAGAATTTCTAAATGAACAGAAGAACACATTTTTTGGATGGTACATGCCTTCAAATCATAACATGGCATCACATCAGAACGAGAGTTTAAACATGTCAATATGAATATTTACATGATTTCCCTCTGGGATCAGTAAAGTATTTCTGAATCTAATGTGGTTCTCTTTCAGTACAACCTGATTGCTGGAGGCTTCCATGATGGAGTGATGCTCTACTCTCACGCTCTGAATGAGACTCTGAGCGAGCACAGAGGACCGGGGGTTGTCCTGAGGCCGAAACAAGACTTGGTGACCAGGAGGATGTGGAACAGAACATTCCAAGGTGAGAACAGATGTTCGTGATGTTTCTCATGCGTCTGTTCTGGAAACGTTTCAGAGCCGCATGGGAACCTTGAGCTCAGCTGTCGGCCAATCAAAGCACAGAGCTGGATGAGAAAAGTCAAGATAAAAAATGATACAAAACCACAGAACATAAATATCTCACAGTGCAGAAAAATAAAACCACAGAGCAACAAATCATAATACACATTAGCTCAAGAGAGAGAGACCAGAGGCCTGAAGTGTGAAGCAGGATTTGCAGTTGTTCAGGTAACTTCATGGTTTTCAGTCCTGTGAAGCTCGTTCACGTGTAATCACCTCGGTACCTAAACGGCTACAGTCGTGTCTCAGAGTTTGGTCCTTGTCTTTAAGATGTCATGTCTGAGAATAGAGCGCCCCCTGTGGGTTTACTGTCCTGGTTGGTGGTTTTGGTCTCAAACGTCCGGTCTCCATGTTCCCATCATCACATCCAGCTGGTGCACATTTACACTGCAGCACTACGCGTGCATGTGTGTGTGTGTGTGTGTGTGTGTAGAAAATTACCAGAAAGGAAATGCCAGTCTTTCTTTCTCATGGTGACCTCACAGAGCACGGAGATTCCTGATTGGTAGGTTGGTTAGTTAAGAGGCGATTGATTGATTGTTGAAGTGAAGAGAGAAGCTGGTTTCTTACTGGAAACAACAACCCCCCCCCCCCACTATAACTGTGCCCCCTACAGGACGTTGGAGTGCACGTCTCCGTCCAACTGCTCATCATTTTCCACATCATTTTAGGAAACGTGTTTTCTATTTTTGCGTCAGGTCATTTGAGCTCAAATGAAATTTAAACCTGAGCTTCAGCAGACGATGGAGGATCTCTGCTGCTCTCAAGCTCGTCTCTGTCTCCAACAATCACTGACCTGAAGAGCAGCTGATGTTTGTCCACTCAGGTTCGAGTCGGGTCAGTCTGTTTCACCACCGACTTTAAAAGCCAGAAAAAGAGAAAGAAAGAAAAACAGCCTGTGATTCTTCAGCGGAGACGTTTATCCTGACCCAAAGTTTATCGACTGTAAAAACGTCTCCATCCATCAGACACACGTGTTGTTTTAAACATGAAATCAGTCATTTGGTTTTTAAGAAAATAACTTTTCGTTGCTTGAGTTTGTGAAACGTTTTGAAGAAAAACAGATGAGACATTTCATCATGTGGACGGAAAAATACAGAACAGACTGAGGCAGTAAAACTGTTAGAGACAGATCACTGAGCTTCCACAAACACAGACTGAAGCAGAACAACAAATACCAGACGGGGTGAGACTAACAGGACAAAAGGAAACTGGACAGGAGGGACGAGACAGGATGTCCTGATGGTCTTGGTAGTCTGGGATGTTGGTCCTGGGTTTGTTGTGTAAAGGTCCAGCTGCTCTTTGTTCTTTCAAATAAAGATATTTGACACAAAAAAGACACGACAGGACTGAATCAAACAACAAAAGACTCACAGCAGAAAACAAGACAGAAGAAGACCTGATATGACAAGAGGACAGTTGGGAGTCAACAGACTAAAGGTGTCACTCTCAGTTAGCTGCACATGGTCTTCATAGGCTCCAGGTGTGGAAAACAAACGTCCATCACAGGAAGTGACAGGCTGACTGCTGAGCTCAGCTGGAGAAGACCGACTAATGAGATCAGAGCCACAGCTGAGATTTACTGCACAACAAAGTGACACAAACGACTGTGATGTTTTATATTCACGTCAAAGAGACGACAGAAACTATACATATTCAAATCATTTGAATGTTCATCCTTTGTGTTTATTATTCAGAAATATATATATTAGCATAACAACTGACACAGGGAATATATATATATATAATATCAGGATTTGTTTCTTGACTGTTGAAACTAGACAAACCAGCGATATCATCACAATAAACAAGAGTTCTTATCAAAATGTTTCCGTGTCAGTTGTTATGCTAAGCTAACATAGCTGTTACCCAGCATTGCACAACAAGGTGTAAAAGAAACAGTCGTTCTTCACATTGATCTTAAATGTATCCCCTGTTTCCAGTTCTTATGCTAAACTATTTCCACTGTATACAGTTGTTACTAAGCTTAGTTAGATGTTCCCACCTGTTTCCAGCGTTAGCTAGGTCAGCTATTTCCCATGTACACAGTTGTTATGCTAAGCTAAGTTAGACGTCTGTATGATGGTGATCAACATATTGCACATTTTAAACCTACTGGTTCTTAATGAAACGTTTCGTGTTTGTGACAAAGAATAAAATCAGTTTGTTGTGAGTTCAGTAGTAAAATAAATCTGAAATCATTCTCCAGGATGTGACCTCCGACCCTGACGGCTCTCAGCGGACTCTCGTCATTTACTTAAAGCTGACAGTCTGTTTTTACGAGCAGCCCACCCCCAGCCTCCAGAGGGAGCTGGGTACAACCAGCTTCATACTTTGTTCCTGCTACAGGAAACTAATGTCACCATTCTGACATCGGGGTCAAAGGTCAAAGTGAGTCAGCAAACCTGAGTTTGAAGAAAAACTGAATTCAAGTGAAATGAAATGAAGCAGATTCACTGGTTCACAGTCGTATTGATCTTCTGAACGACTCGACTCCTGATCAATCTCCTAATCAATGACTTCTCCAATATGTTGATTGTTTCTCCAGTTTGACCTCTTGACCCCCCCCGCCCCCGCCCAGCCCCCATCACATATGCTTCTGAGTGGAGAAACGAGTTTATTACAGAAGATGAGATGAAAAGAGAGAGAGGCAGAATTCTAGATCCACACACACACACTTTTTCTTTGATTGTGTTGGCCACGCCCCCAGACTTTTAATAGGCTTCTTGTTTTCATTTGAGGAAACTCTAACGTCACAGTCACGGTGACGACTCCTCACACTAATTGAATGTGTTTAGTGAAGAAGATGATGTGTGTGTGTGTCTGTAGGAGTGACTGGTTTGGTGGAGATGGACGAGGTTGGGGACAGAGAGATTGACTTTGCCGTTTGGGACATGACGGACGTCGACTCTGGAGAGTTTCAGGTAAAAATACCTGATCACACCTGGAAAGAATACTGTGATGTCACCACGACCAGACAAGAAGTTAAACCACTTTCACTCCTGTGTGAGTGTGTGTGTGTGTGTGTGTGTGTGTGTTCAGGTGGTGTGTGTGTACAACAGCAGTATGAAACAGCTGCTCATGCAGAGTGGGCGGAGCTTCCAGTGGCCAGGTGGAGCTCCTCCTCCAAATGTCCCGGAGTGTGGCTTCAAGAACGACAAACCATCCTGCCTCGCACGTACGAGCACACGCCTCCACAGAGATCCACAATAACACCCCCACCCCGCTACTACCTCAATCTCTGATTCGCCTCCCATCTCCTCTTCAGGTACAGTTTCGATGCATCAGATGGTTGCCATAGTGATGTGCTTCGTCTTTATCATCATCGTTACGGTGACCGTCTTCATCTACAGGTGAAACACACACTCATGTTTGTTCCGTACTGATGAGGACCCTTATTGACGTCTTTTTGAAGGAGCTCAGTCCCACAATTGAAAACAAGTCCTCACTTTATGAAACGAGACCGTTTTTTTGCATAATCCTGCAGACAGACAAATGGACAATTAACATAACCTCCTCAACGAAATAAAATCTAATAAGATCAGTGAAGTACAGAAGAAGAACCGGACCTTTTGTCTGTCTCTTTCTCTGTCTCACTGTTCAACTCAAACACACCTGTCTTCTTGTTATTTGAACAGGAAGTTGAAGCTGGAGAGTGAGCTGGCAGCTCAGCTGTGGAGAGTTTCCTGGGACAATGTCCAGATGAGCAACCTGGATAAAGTCCTGAAGAGAGCCTGCAGCCGACTCACCATGTCTCTGGTAACAAGATTAAACACAAGTTTAAAACGTTCTCCATTTTCACACGCGAACATCAAACTCACATTAATCAAGCTGCTGATTTTAGATCAGAAAGTTTCAGTTTCTTCTTTATCGAAGGGAAGAGGACCAAGGATAGAGCCTAGTGGGACACCCTTTTTACATTTCATGGCACTCAATCTTGAAATCACTAGAAACTACTGCTTGGTTATTTCAGGTCTGTGGGTTTGTGACGATTCTCTTTTCATGGAACCATCAAACTCAGTTTAATGAAACTGTTTCTTTAAAGTGAAACACTGTTGATTTATTATCTATTGACTCATTCTTTCTCTGTAGAAAGGATCCAACTGTGGCTCTCTCATGACCATGGAGGGAAACTTCCAGATCTACACCAAAACTGGATACTACAAGGTGTGACACTGCCTTACACCACCCCCTCCTCTTACATCCAACACAAAGTATAATGTCATGGCGGATTGAGTGATGTGATAATCTTGCTGATTTTGTCTTCTGCAGGGAAATCTAGCTGCCATCAAATATATCAACAAGAAACGTATTGAACTGACCAGGAAGGTTCTGTTTGAACTGAAACACGTAAGAAATCAATCTCACGATCGACTAACCTGCATAACCATGGACCTCCGTAACCATGACCACTGACCAACCTAGGTGCTTACTTTCCTAACTAGTGATGTACTGCTCCCTCTACCTACTGACCTGATCATCTACTGTCCATCTTTATATCTACCACTCACCTACTGAATGACACATCTGTTTCTACCAGTGAACCCACCTACTTTTAATGAACTACCTGCTAACCATACTTTTGGGGGCATCAGTACTTTCTTTGTAAGATGCTAATGGACTCGGTGGAAGTTGTAGCTTCTTACTTACCCACTTGTCTACCTGACGACCCAACCAGCCTATCAAACAACTGACATTGATGCTCAATGCTTTGAATTTGGGATTTTGATGGTTTTGAACATGCAGTCTCTGTTCCTGCAGATGCGTGATGTCCAGAATGAGCACCTGACCCACTTCATCGGCGCCTGCATTGACGCACCGAACATGTGCATCATCTCAGAATACTGTCCCAGAGGCAGTCTACAGGTACTGCAACAACCCAACTCCATACTCCCCATGAACCCTGTATACCTGACTATCAGTCCATCTGTACTCCTCTATACCCGTTAACCCTCTGTATCCCTCTATCAACCAGCAGGTGCCCCTCACTACCCCTCCGTCAACCCTTCATTAATCTGTATACCCCTCCATCAGCCCTTTATACCCCTCTAGACCACTTTATACCCTCGATCATCCCATTTACTGTATACCCCTCTCTCTACCCATTCATTTGTATACCCCTCTATCAACCCTCTCATTAACTCATCGAGCGACAGCACTCTCTATCCATTATCACATTGACTTTATCAGCCGTCAGTCAGCTCCATGTGTTTTTGCTGGAGTCGCCTTACGTTCCTTCAGACAGATGTTCTCTCCACCTCCCAGTTATACCTATCTGTCAGTACTGTAGCTTAGCAACCTCCTGGTACTGTAACCTAGCAACATGTCAGCCTGCTGTAGGTGGATGTGGGCGGTGTGGGTTGGGTTGTTGCCAGATGACCGCTGGATCTCACAGGGTGATTTCAACAAAGAGCAGCTCAGGCGCTTTGAGTTATTTTGTGCTCTGAGTGGAGGAAGATGTTTTCACAGCAGCAGAGTCAGTTATATCTCCACAGACAGTGTTTTCTCATTTAAACTCAATGTGTGATTATCTAAAGACAACATGTCACTACCAGCTAAAACCTTTCAGACACATAGAGTTTAATAGAAATAAGCTTGACAAAGCAAAATCTGTCGAAGTCTTCAGGACATAATATATGATATGTGTGATATAAAAAAGATTATACTACAGAACACCAGAAGAAAGATACAGCTTAATTATAAAAACACACAACTAATGTGTCTGCATTCAAAGAAAACTATTATCCGGTTTCCCAACAGATATTTTGACATGTCTCAGGTAATAAAATATAAAATGAGTGACTGTGTCTCAGTGACACCTTTCAGTGCACAATGTCATAAAAGAACATTTAGATCATAAGACTGAAGAGCGTAGTGCTGCGTTGGTCGTTTTACTTGAAAACGTCCTGCAGTACAACTGTCAGCGTTCTATCACTATGTTCAGTATATTATGGTTTGTGCCTCAACATGAACATATGAGCAACATTGTCCTGGTGTAGCTGGTGGAGGATTGTTGTCTCTGTCACTTGTGGGAACAATTAACTCATTGTATTATTTCTATGACGAGGTTCAGACTGGATGTCAGGGTTAGTTTGGAACCAGGTTCATGTTGAGGTCCAGCTAATGCTTTAGGTGAGTGATGGTCCTCACATGTGTAGAAAGACAGATGTGTGTGTGTGTGTGTGTTTTCCCTCCAGGACCTGATGGAGAGTGACAGCATCACGTTGGACTGGATGTTCAGATACTCTCTCATCACTGACATCGTCAAGGTAACGACCCCGTCACCACGGTAGGGCCGAGCTGTGGTGGGCAGAGTTAACAGACACTACCATTGTTTCCATGGAAGCAGTGACACTGACTTCACCTTTTCATTTGGACACCCGGGGGTTCTAAAGCTACAGCGTGTTCCCCTGTCAATCAAAGAGTGAGGGTCTCTATGATAAGTCAAGTCTTTCAGAGAGACAAAATATCAACAGATGACGAACACGTGCACAGATCACATTCAGAGTCCAAATTTCAAAATGGTCTCAAATCCTTTCTGATGTTTTTCAGCTGTAGACAGGAAGTTATTTCATCCAGCTGCTGAACGTGAGCGAACCGAAGGATTTCACAGAACTCCCTCATAATCGACTTTGAGACAAATGAAAGAAAAGTAAAAGTAAAGTTCACCACCAGCATTTAAAGGTTCAGTCGATGGGATTTAGTGACGTCTAGTGGTAAAGTTGCAGATTACAACTAACTGAGTTCAGTGTGTGTTCACTCGTTATACTGATGACCAACATTTGCTCAGCTGCTGTGAAGTCGAGTCAGTGTTAAAGATTTTTCTTTGTGAAGGGGATGGCCTTCCTCCACAACAGCGTCATCGTCTCCCACGGCAACCTGAAGTCTTCAAACTGTGTGGTCGACAGTCGCTTCGTCCTGAAGATCACGGACTACGGACTGCAGAGTCTCCGCACCTGCTGCTGCCCCGAGGACACACACGCTTATTACGCACGTATGACAAACACACAAACACACACACACATATATGCTATTTATGTTTGCCTACCTGTCAATCAGCAGTCACCTCTGCCTGTGTGACATCATCATAGGGGTGTGGTTTAAAATTGAAACATCAGGTGAGTTTTACTGCAGGTTTTAGCGTGTTCATGATCACATTTCAAAATAAGAGCACACAATATCTACATGTATCCTCTTTTCTGATCTGTTGAGATGAATCTTCTGTTTTTCATCAGAAGTGAATCTTCGACAGAATCCTGAGGAGAACTTCACTCAACACAGTTCATCCTCCTGGAATATTTTTCACTCTCACATCTTTTCTTCTTTTAACCTGTTGATTGTTTTAGATGTGGTTTGAAGTCAGAGGTGTTTCAGTGAAAGAATCTCATCTCAGTTTAATTAGAACTGATACAGTCAGTAGAAATTCCAGAGCCTGTACTTTTACTGGAGTAATGAGTGATCAGTCCTGTCATCTACATGGACCCCCCCCCCCTCCCCTGCAGGTAAACTGTGGACTGCTCCAGAAGTGCTGAGGTCCGACTGCCCCCTCCCCCGGGGGACTCAGAAGGGAGACGTCTACAGCTTCGGGATCATCCTGCAGGAAGTGGCTCTGCTGAGAGGAGTTTTCTACCTCGACACTCAAACCCTGACTCCTAAAGGTCAGAGGTCGTCAGGAGACAGATATAAATAGATAGATAGATAAACAGATAGATAGATAGACAGATAAATAGATAGATAGATAAACAGATAGATAAACAGATAGATAGATAAATAGATAGATAAATAGATAGATAGATAAACAGATAGATAAACAGATAGATAGATAAATAGATAGATAGATAGATAGATAAATAGATGGATAGCATCCTCCAGTGGACACTATGTTTATTACAGATCAGAGGATGAAGCAGAAGTGTTTAACTGAAGAAGAAGAACAGAGGCTGTAAACTGATCAGCGCCAACTAGTACCTCTTACTAAATACTGTATCCTAAAACACTCCATATATATATATATATATATATGAATTATTACTATTATACATTACAGAAATCATCCAGGCAGTGATGAGGGGTGGTGCCCCCCTCCGCCCCTCCCTCTGCTTCCACAGTCACAGTGAGGAGCTCGGAGTCCTGATGCAGCGCTGCTGGAGCGAAGACGTGAGCGAGCGGCCCGACTTCAGCACCATCAAGATCCTGCTGAGGAAACAACACAGGTGTGTGTGTGTTAGATGAATGAGGAAGAGTTTTAAACATCCTGCTCTCCTCCAACATTCAGCAGAGAGATGAAACACATGAACCCTCCTCTTGAGAGAGCAAAGACAAACCACTCCCCTCAGGTGTCCCTAATAAACTGACTGATTCACATGTGCAAACAACTAATTCATGTTCTTCTCTGTAGACCAAACACACACACACACACACACACACACACACACACACACACACACACAAACACACACACTGCTCCTGTCTTGATCTAAGTGAGGCCATCTGTAGCCGCCAGCAACACTTGGTATTTAGAGTAATTACTTGTGGAGTGTGTGTGTGTGTATGAGTGTATGTCTGTGTGTGTGTGTGTATGTGTGTATGTCTGTGTGTGTGTGTATGAGTGTATGTCTGTGTGTGTGTGTGTGTGTGTGTCTGTGTGTGTGTGTCAGTGTGACTGTGTGTGTGTGTATTCAAACACACCTGTCTCGTCTGTAGAGGTTATGGTTCAAACATCCTGGACAATCTTCTGTCTCGGATGGAGCAGTACGCCAACAACCTGGAGGAGCTGGTGGAGGAGAGAACGCAGGCGTATCACGAGGAGAAACGCAAAGCTGAAGCACTGCTCTACCAGATACTACCACAGTAATACTGCATCAAATACTATACAGTACATATACTGCAGTAATACTGCATCAGATACCACTACAAACTCTACTACAGTTACTAGATACTACATGTTCTGATGATGTCAGTTTTGTCTGACAGTTCAGTCGCCGAGCAGCTGAAACGAGGTGAGACAGTTCAGGCTGAAGCCTTCAACTCTGTGACCATTTACTTCAGCGACATCGTCGGCTTCACCGCGCTGTCTGCTGAGAGCACGCCGCTGCAGGTCGGTACCGCTCAGAACTCAGTACAACACATCTGTACAGTGGAGGTTGGTCAATAGAGGGCGCTAGGGCACCGCCCTCCCTGTGGAGAGTGTTTTATTTATTTTTTATTTATTTGTATTTTTAAAACTCTAACGTTAGCTATGATAAATGATTTAAATATCTATGTGTTTAAATTTCACAATAACGTGTGTTGTATAACATAAATAAATCTGAGTAGAACTCAGTAGTTCAGTTCTTTCATGTAAACATCAGTAAACACTGAAACAACAAGACTCCATCTCTGATGAAACGTTCTGTGAATCTGCAGCAGGAGGTTCTAATGTTTCACTCTTGTTTTTCTACCTGCAGGTCGTGACTTTGTTGAACGACCTCTACACCTGCTTTGACGCCATCATCGATAACTTCGATGTTTACAAGGTAGAACCACTTTCACCGCTTCAGTCTGTGCTAGGCTACATTAGCATGTGACCCCTTGTCACGTGAGGAACATCCGCTCTCGGGTTCTTCCTGGTTAAAATCCCAGTTACACGTTGGCTGCTGGTGGTCTTAAACTCTGTGAATAGGAAATCCAAAACATTTGTGAACACTGCCCCCAGGTGGAGACTATTGGCGACGCCTACATGGTGGTGTCTGGTCTGCCGGTGAGGAACGGTAAACTCCACGCTCGGGAGGTGGCCCGGATGTCTCTCGCCCTGCTGGACGCTGTGAAGAGCTTCAGGATCCGACATCGAGCGAATCAGCAGCTGCTGCTCCGCATTGGCATACACAGTGGTGTGTGTGTGTGTGTGTGTGTGTGTGTGTGTGTGTGAGAGAGAGTGTGTGTGTGTGTCATGTGATTCCTACACTACATGATTTATGTTGTTGTTGTGTTCAGGTCCAGTTTGTGCCGGTGTGGTCGGACTGAAGATGCCCAGGTATTGTCTGTTCGGAGACACGGTCAACACAACTTCACGCATGGAGTCAAATGGAGAGGGTAACACACACATGCACACACACACACACACGCACACACACACGCACACACGCACACACACACGCCTAGCCCTCCAAACTAAATGCCTAACCCTAATTCAAACCCTGACACCAAGTCTGACCTTCACACAGTTGTAGGCTTAGAATGATCCTCACGAAGACATATGTACATATTTATTATTAGTATTATATGTACAAGTACACACTGGTTCACTGACATGATGTCTGTTCTCCGCAGCTCTGAAGATTCATGTGTCAGAAGCAACTCGTCAGGTTCTGCAGGAATTCAGCTGCTTCACATTAGAGCTCAGAGGAGAAATCCAGGTGAAGGGGAAAGGACCAATGAGGACGTACTGGCTGCTGGGAGGGGACGACAACTGACAGAGGACGATACTGACAGAAGACGATACTGATAGAGGACAATACTGACAGAGGACGACAACTGACAGAGGACGATACTGACAGAGGAGGCTACTGAGAGAGGACGATACTGACAGAGGACGATACTGAGAGAGGACGATACTGACAGAGGACGATACTGAGAGAGGACGATACTGACAGAGGACGATACTGATAGAGTACAATACTGACAGAGGACGACAACTGACTGAGGACAATACTGACAGAGGACAACACTGACAGAGGACGACAACTGACAGGGGGCGACAACTGACCGAGGACAATACTGACAGAGGACGACAACTGACAGAGGACGATACTGACAGAGGACAACACTGACAGAGGACAACACTGACAGAGGACGACAACTGACAGGGGACGACAACTGACCGAGGACAATACTGACAGAGGACGACAACTGACAGGGGACGACAACTGACAGAGGATGATACTGACAGGGGACGACAACTGACAGAGGATGATACTGACAGAGGACGATACTGACAGAGGACGATACTGACAGAGGACGATACTGACAGAGGATGATACTGACAGAGGATGATACTGACAGAGGACGATACTGACAGAGGACGATACTGACAGAGGACGATATGGACTGAACATCAGAACAACTAGCTGGTGTTGGCCCCTCCCTCCTCCTCTCTGATTGGACAGTTACCTCTGATGTCATTGAAACTGACAGAAGAATGTTCCATGTAAATAAATGAAATGTTGTGTGAATACAAAATAAACCGTTTCATTATCCTTGTGTCATTTTTGTTGAAACTTTAAACTCCAGGATAAAAGTTTCAAATCAGCTCTTTTTTACGTTCTGCTCATTAACATACAAGTTTCTGTTTTCTCTAAAGTTACTGCAGATATATAGTTTTCCAGAAAACATGGAGGATATCATCAGGAATAATTTACAATAAAGTGGGTCATGTTAATCCTCACAGATCCAGTTGTGTTGTTTCACATGAAATGAAGTTTAGACACTTTGATTTGATTTAAACATGCAGGTCGTGTTCTACTCTCATTTCAAATCACTGAACTGGAGCTTTTCACTCAACTTGTTTTTATCCATAAAGTCACAGAAGATATTTCACTTGTCTGATTTTAATCTAATATTTTATTTGTTGTACTTTTAGTTTTGTCTTTGTGAAACACTTTGTACTGGCTGTTTTGAAAAGTGTCCTGAAATTAAAGTTATTATTGATATTATTGTAGATGATTCTCTTCCTGTTAAACTCACAGATACTTTGAAAATAAAGTTTACTTAAATTATATGTTATATTTGTTTATTTATTTTGGTGATTATTCTGTTGGTGATAATGTTATATTTACATGTTATAGATATTAAAATGTTATTTATATTTACATGTTATATTTACATGTTATAGATATTAACATCTTATTTATATTTACATGTTATATTTACATGTTATAGATATTTACATGTTTTATTTAAATGTTATAGATATTAACATGTTATTTATATTTACATGTTATATTTACATGTTATAGATATTTACATGTTATTTATATTTACATGTTATATTTACATGTTATTTATATTTACATGTTATATTAACATGTTATATTTACGTGTTATATTAACATGTTATATTTACGTGTTATATTAACATGTTATTTATATTTACATGTTATATTTACATGTTATTGATATTTACATGTTATATTAACATGTTATATTAACATGTTATATTTACATGTTATTGATATTTACATGTTATATTAACATGTTATATTAACATGTTATATTAACATGTTATATTAACATGTTATAGATATTTACATGTTATATTAACATGTTGTTATATTAACATGTTATATTAACATGTTGTTATATTAACATGTTATATTAACATGTTATATTAACATGTTATAGATATTTACATGTTATAGATATTTACATGTTATATTAACATGTTATATTTACATGTTATAGATATTTACATGTTATATTAACATGTTATATTAACATGTTATATTTACATGTTATAGATATTTACATGTTATATTTACATGTTATATTTACATGTTATTGATATTTACATGTTATATTTACATGTTATATTAACATGTTATATTAACATGTTATAGATATTTACATGTTATATTAACATGTTATATTTACATGTTATAGATATTAACATGTTATATTTACATGTTATAGATATTTACATGTTATATTACCATGTTATATTAACATGTTATAGATATTTACATGTTATAGATATTAACATGTTATATTAACATGTTATAGATATTAACATGTTATATTAACATGTTATATTAACATGTTATTTATTGATGAAGGCACAGCAGCCCGGGGATTGGCTCCAGATTTCCTCTCCTGTGATTGGCCCACGGTCCCATCAGTCAGAGCGTGTGGTGATGTGATTGGTGGACAGGCCTGTGGTCCCGGTGCGGATGTCCGTTATGTGTCTGCGGTGGTCGGAGCCTCAGAGCGGGACTGAGAGTCACCACTGCCCCGACATAAGTTTACAACACACGGTCACTGAGCCGAGCGTGACACCCTGACCACCGCAGCTCACTCCCCGGTACCCCGACACTGACTCAACCCGCTGAACCGGGACTCAGCCCTTCTCAGCTCCGCGGGGCCCGGTGAGGCGCGGCGGGAGCAGATGGAGCCTGCACCGGCGAAGATGAAGCCGCAGGGCCGGCTACTGGTGTCCACCCTGCTGGACACCAAAGACGAGCTGGAGGAGGTAAGCTACCCCGGGCCAGCGGCTCCTCGAGCAGATATCACCCGGGAGAACTCCGCTGGACCCGAGCCCTCTGAGTTTAGTTTAAAACAAAGACATGGAGCCACTGGATCACCCAGGCTAGGCTAGTTAGCACGGCTAGCAGGGGGCTAGCAGCGTTAGCATGGCACAGCCGCCCAAGAACATGTGTTAACACGCTGTAGCCGGTGTGAACCCGCGGTGTGAGACCGCTGACGTGTGTCCGGTGTGAGCGAGCCCCGGGGGGTGCGGTTTAACGGCACAACTTACCGATTGTTAGCATAGCATGCTAACCCTACGTAAACATATGGATAGAAAGTGACAGGTGCGCATGCGCCGTGGGGCTGTTTGGTTTCTGTCAAAAGGACTGAGATACACACACACACACTTACATACACACACAAAACACACATATACACACATACAATCACACACATACACACACACACAAACATATACAAACATACACACACACACACACAAACAAACAGACACACAAACATACTTATACACATAAGGACACACACACACACACACACAAACACCTGAGTGATACTGTGTGTGTGTGTGCGTGTGTGTGCACAGAAATCGGAGCGGTGTGCTGGGATCGTCCAGTCGTTGACCAATGGGCTGTCTGAGAGAGAAGCCAACGACGCGCTCACTGCTAATGTAAGAAAAACACACTGTACCATCACCATGGCAACCACCAGCATCACAGTGAGACATTTTCATTTATAGTCTCAACTTCCTGTTTACCTGTCCCTCAGGTGTGTAAAGGTCAGCAGCAGCATGAGGAGGTGTGTCTGGGTCTGTTCACTCTGGTCCTCACGGAACCGACCCAGGCTCAGAGGGTGAGACACCACCGCAGCATTATTAATGTGTGACATCACCATGACAACACTCTGACATCACTGTGTGTGTGTGTGCGTGGGCAGTGTTACAGAGACCTGACGCTGGTCAACAGAGATGGAATGAACGTGATCCTTGTGAAGATCAACCAGATCCTGATGGAGAAGTTCCTCAAACTGCAGGACGTCCCGAGAACTCAGGTGAACCACCAGAAGAACACATCAGTGTTGCTATGGTTACACCTGGTGGAGTTTTCCAGTCCCTGAATCAGAGACTGAACTCTGCTGGTCTGGTTTTAGTTTGAAGACTCTGGGGTTGTGTTTTAGTCTGAACAGAAACTGAGACTTTAGTAAACGATGACGCAGATGAAACGCTTGTGTGGAAGAGGATTATTTTCTTGTTTAAATGATAAAGTATTAGTGTGGACGTGTCCACTGTGACCTCTGACCTGAAATAATCGTCTGTAAATGGTGAAACTGATGAAGTTGTGTGTGCAGCTGGTGTGGCTGGTCCGAGAGCTGGTGAAGAGCGGCGTGATAGGAGCAGACGGCGTCGTCATGACGCTGCTGAAACAGATCGCAGGTCAGAAACTGTCAGTCACACAGTTCACTTCTCTTAAGTGAATCAGTCACAGCTGAGTTTGTATTGTTTGATTTTCAGGTGGAGATATCTCCGCTAAGAACCTGTGGTTGGCTGAGAACGTCCTCGAGATCCTCCTGGATCAGAAGTATGTTTCACTTTACATTTGTTTATCACACATCTGCCTTATCAGACCAACAGGAAGTATTAACCCTGATTCATTTTACAGTAAAAATTTCTTTGGAGCGACTGAAGTAATTTTTCTTCTTGAACAAACTGGAGGAGTTTTGCAGTGAAGCAGCTGAATCTGTTTTCTCTGTGTAGGGAGTGGGTCCTGAAGAGCGGGATGCTGATAGCCATGTCAGTCTACACCTACCTCCGCCTGATCGTTGACCATGGAGCCCCCAACCTGCTGATTCTCCGCCAGAAAGAGGTGGACTTCTGCATCAGCATGCTGAGGGAGAAGGTAAGGAAGGAAGAAAGACAGACATACATAAGGAAGTAAAGAAGTAAGGTTTCCCTGACAACCCTGTCTGTGTTTGTAGTTCATGGAGTGTCTGATCATCGGAAGAGATCTGGTTCGTTTGCTGCAGAATGTTGCTCGGATCCCAGAGATAGAGCTGCTGTGGAAAGACCTGCTGCACAACCCACAAGTCCTCAGTCCTCAGTTCACTGGTAAACTACACTACCCACAATCCTCAGTTCACTGGTAAACTACACTACCCACAGTCCTCAGTTCACTGGTAAACTACACTACCCACAATCCTCAGTTCACTGGTAAACTGCACTACCCACAATCCTCAGTAAACTAGCTTTCACAAACCTCAGATCCTGGAGCTGCTGATGTGCGTTGATTTCTCTGTGGTGATGACATCAGTTCTGTGTGTGTGTGTGTGTGTGTGTGCGTTTCAGGAGTCCTCCAGCTGCTGACGGCTCGGACCTCGAGAAAGTTTCTTGCTTGTCGACTCACACCGGACATGGAGACCAAGCTGCTGTTCATGACCTCCAGGGTAAAGACACACACACACTTTCAGACATGACCTCCAGGTAAAATCCAGATAGTTGTCTTCAGAGTTTTTCTCTCACACATGATCAACACGCAGGATTGATCAGCTGTTTTAATCACGTGACGAGCTGTTTGATTGGAGACTGAACGCTGGATGTCTCCACCCGTGTGTTCAGGTGCGTTTCGGGCAGCAGAAGCGTTATCAGGACTGGTTCCAGAGACAGTACCTGTCCACAGCCGAGAGCCAATCACTGCGCTGCGATCTGATTCGCTACATCTGTGGAGTGGTCCATCCGTCCAATGAGGTGCTGAGCTCTGACATCTTGCCTCGCTGGGCTATCATTGGCTGGCTGCTCACCACCTGCACGGTAAGGGGGTGGGGCCTCAGACTGTCAATCTGAAGGTTGTTTTCAATAAATATCAACATCAATTTATTTTTTGTCTCCAGTCAAACGTAGCTGCCTCCAACGCCAAGCTGGCGCTCTTCTATGATTGGCTCTTCTTCAATCCAGAGAAAGACAGCATCATGAACATAGGTAACACACACACACACACACACACACACACACACACACACAGCTTGTTATTGGTCGATGTGGATTTGATCAGTTGCAGTTGTTTCTGTTAATTCTCTTTTTTTTGAGTTTCTTCTTCTCTTCTGTTTTTCTATCCTTTTAATCTTTTATTGTCTTTTATCTTTGTATTTCATTTGATCGCTTTGATTGGTGAATCACTTTGTAACCATGAGTTATACAAGTAAAGATTATTATTATTATTATAAGAGGCTGAATAAAATCAATTAACATGCAGACTGTTGTGTTGACATTGTTGTTATTGTGTTGCTCTGGGTCAGAACCAGCCATCCTGGTGATGCATCACTCCATGAAGCCTCATCCTGCCATCACCGCCACACTGCTGGACTTCATGTGCAGGGTAACACACACACACACACACACACACACACACACACACACACGCTGTTTTCAGACATGAGTTCCTCACGTGTTCTGTATGTGAGGACAAATGTCTGAGTCAGTGTCTCTGGACATTTTCTGGATCTGTTCCTGCAGCCTCTAGTAAAATGTCTGTAAATTGTCTATGTGAGAAAAACGGCAGGAAAATGTGTGGAACCTTCTCAGTGAGCGAGTGGACGTGTTGATGAGGTTACTAACACGTGACGACCTTCCCTCTCTCCTTTCTCTCTCCCTGTTTCCTTCCTCAGATCATCCCTCACTTCTTTCCTCCGTTGGAGTCTCAGGTCCGTCAGGGCGTCTTCAACTCGCTCACCTTCATCATGGAGAAGAGAGTGCTGGCGTAAGAAACAAACGAACTGCGTTCACTTTCAATGGTGCAGAACGTATTGATTATTGATTATTGATCTCTCTGTCTCTCAGTCACCTCGCTCCACTGTTTGATAATCCAAAACTGGACCGAGAACTTCGATCGATGCTCAGAGAGAGATTCCCCGAGTTCTGCAGCTCGCCCTCACCCCCAACTGAAGGTAAGGTGCACACGCACGCACACACACACACACACACACACACACGCACGCACAGTGTCACTGTATAAACAAAACTTTTGTGTCCTGCAGTGAAAATGGAAGAGGCCGTTTCTTTAGAGATGGACAACCACGTGTTGGACAAGGAAGAGGGTTGCTATGACAACACTGAGGCTGCCTTCAGTGATGACGAGGAGGAAGTCAACAACAAAGGTGACGAGATGGAGATAAACCAGATAAAAATGGTTACTCCTGTTGAAACCAGAACGAGGAATTATTATATATTCATAACGTAAGAAGAACATTGGAGGTTAAACCAGTTTAATGAGGACTGAGCCAGTGAGAATGAGTTTGATCCAGTTTAAAGACACAGTGTGTTTCTCTGCAGCTGCAGGTTGTTCCATGTGTGACTGGTTTACCTGCCGCAGGTGAACACCTCAGAGTTACCTGTTCATTCTTCACACTGCCTGTCGTCCAATCACTGTGCAGGAAAGAAACGGGAGTTTAGGTTCCATCCAATCAAAGAGGCCGTGATGGAGGAGCCTGCTGACATCACACCTTGGCTGGACCAGTTAGATGACACCATGAAGGAGAAGGTGCTGCAGCTGCAGAAATCCAGGTGAGAGTCCACAGTCTTCCTTCTGGTCCTCAGGTCGACCTGTGGGTCACCTGCCGGACATGTGAGGTCACTGTGGATTTGTGAAGAATGAATCAGTTAATATTGTATTAATATGATGATAATGTTTTTCTCCTGATCATTCCTGTCATAATAAAAGTGTCTCTGTCCTCAGTGACACAGAGACTCAGTGTGAGGTGATGCAGGAAATCGTGGACTTGATCCTGGAGGTGAGTTCTCTTTGTTTCCATAAAGTTGAATTTATTCAGACTCCAACAGAAACTCAGGCTTCACTTTCTTCTGACTGGACAAACATCCAGTGCTTGTTAACATCAGCTCTTCCTGTCAGTGATGTGGAGGCTCTGAATCTGTACCTAAGTAACTAGTAACTAAGGAACTTGTAACTTCATCTGAATAACAGAACAGACATTTTACTAGGAGGCTGCAGGGAAAGTTCCAGAAACTGGAGGAACATGTCAGGAACATGTCAGGAACATGTCAGGAACATGTCAGGAGCTTTTGACTGTAAATAAAGATGGTTGTCGTGTCAAAAAAGGAAGCAAAAATATTTTGATTACTGTTTGTTGATGTTCTCCGATGTTCTCCGATGTTCTCTGATGTTCTCTGGTGCTCTCCGATGTTCTCTGATGTTCTCTGGTGCTCTCCGATGTTCTCCGATGTTCTCTGATGTTCTCCGATGTTCTCCGATGTTCTCCGATGTTCTCCGATGTTCTCCGATGTTCTCTGATGTTCTCTGATGTTCTCTGATGTTCTCCGATGTTCTCCGATGTTCTCTGATGTTCTCCGATGTTCCAGGAGGACTTCGACACAGAGCAGATGTCGGCTCTGGCCTCTTGTCTGGCTGAACTGTTTAAAGATCATTTCAGAGGAGACGTTCTTCCAGAGGAGATCACTGAAGAGTAAGACTCTTTGTCTTTTAGTGTGTTACTGTGCTGCCCCCTGCTGGTCAGACGATCATGGTTTCTGTCTCTGCTCACCTGTCTCTCTCTCTCTGACGTTCACCTGTCTCAGGTCCCTGGAGGAGTCGGTGTGTAAACCCGTCTGTCTGATCTTCAGGAACCTGGTCACGATGCAGGAAGACAACAGCGGCTTCTCAGTTCTGCTCGACATGTTGGCTGAACTTTACCAGAAACAACCCAAGATCGGATACCACCTGCTCTACTACCTGAAGGCCAGGTGAGAGGCCCCAGGCTCCCCTGATGATGTCACACATGATGTCACAGAGGGTCAGTGGGCTGTCCTCCAGAACTAAACTTCCTGTGTGTGTTTGTGTTCTCAGTAAAGCGGCAAATGGGAAGATGATGCTGTACGAGTCGTTCGCTCAGGCGACGGCTCTCGGTGACCTGCACACATGTCTGATGATGGACATGAAGGCGTGTCAGGAGGACGACATCCGACTGCTTTGCTACCTCACCCCTTCCATATACTCTGAGGTAACCCTAACACACACCCACACACACACACACCCACACACACACACACACACACACACTCTCCATGGATTCTGAGATACTCTCTCTCTCTCTCTCTCTCACTCTCTCTCTCTCTCTCTCTCACTCCCCTGTCTTGGTGTCTGTACAGTTTCCAGATGAGACGTTGAGAAGCGGCGAGCTGCTCAACATGATCGTCGCTGTCATCGACTCCACACAGGTAACTGACACACGTGTGATCAACGTGTTCTGAACCTTTGGTGGAAACATACAACAAATATTTTACTGTTAAAACTCATGTTCCTCAAACAAGAACCTGTTTGAATTCTTCTTTATTTCTCAGTTTAAACGAACATGACGCGTCAGATTTATCCAACGCTTCAATCTCCATCTGACTGAGCTTGCATGAAGATATTAAATTAGCATAATTAACACCCCGATAATACCATATAAGGCTCCACTTGCTGCTTCATGTCAGAGGTGTTCATTCCTGAAAGTGACACAGAGTAAAAGTGCTGACTTCAGAGATACAGAAAGTAAAGTCTGGACTTTTTATCAGCAGAGGAAACAAGAGACTGAAGCAGCTGTTAACACTGTGTCACTGAAATACAGAGGAAATTGTTCAACATGAGAAAGGTCTCATCACATGGAGCCAATCGACGACTGTAACAGGAACTGAAAATAGTTAACATGGTGAAGAACAGTAGAAAGATCCATCAGTGACTTGTACGACACGTCTGAACAAACACATTCTGATCGTAACCTGTAAGAAAACAGGTGAATGAGACAAATTCTCCTAAATCACTCGTATGGGTCAACTCAAGAACAAATGAGTGCGTTTAGAAAGTTCTTGTATGAGGCCCGTTCTTATAATTAACGTCATTTGTGTGTGTGTGTGTGTGTGTGTGTGTGTGTAGTTACAGGAGCTAATGTGTCATGTGATGATGGGAAACCTGGTGATGTTCAGGAAAGACTCTGTGCTCAACATTCTCAGTGAGGAACAGTCGCACAACAGAACAGTTTATTGTGTGTGTGTGTTGAGCTGCAGCTGATTCTGTGTTTTCTTCTTCTGAACAGTTCAGTCTCTGGACTGGGAGACGTTTGAACAGTACAGCACCTGGCAGCTGTTTCTGGCTCACAGTATCCCTCTGGAAACCATCATCCCCATCCTGCAACACGTCAAATACAAAGGTGACAACTGACTCCATGATTGGTTCTGGTCAATGACTGACCCCAGTGGACAGAGATTTATTAGAGAGACATAAACATGTTCAACCCATGTGATTCTTTTTCTTTGTGATTGCAGAGCATCCAGAAGCTTTATCGTGTCTGCTGCTGCAGCTTCGCAGAGAAAAGTATGGAAGTCACAACGAAAACATTTGTTCCTTCTTCACATCACAGGTGTCTTTGTCCCTGTTAATGTGTGTGTGTGTGTGTGTGTGTGTGTGTCAGGCCCAGTGAGGAGATGGTAAAGATGGTCCTGAGTCGTCCCTGTCATCCCGAGGACCAGTTCACCACCAGCATTCTGAGACACTGGGCGTCCAAATATGACGACACGCTGGGAGAACACATCAAGGCCCAGCTGATCAAGAACAACAACCAGCCCCGCAAGAGACAGAGGTGAGGACACACTTCAGACACCAAGATTCTAAGATGTTTATTTGTCATATACACAAGAACAGACACAGAGGTTTATTATTGGGTAATGAAATTCTTACTTTGCAACTGCCCGACCAAAGAACTGTGCTTACTAATATAAAATATATATAAAATACGAAATATAAAATATAAAGTGCATATGCAATGCAAATCAACCGTGTAGTGTGGGGTTTGTGTTTGGCAGCTGCGCGAGATTTTCAGGTCAGACTCATCAAAATCTGTGGTATCTTCATCCTGAGGTATTTGTGCTCACTGAGATGTTTTCTCACATGGATTCACTCTGACGTTTTACTAAGAGGCTGCAGGAGATGATCCAGAAAATGTCCAGAGACACTGACTCAGTAGAGACCCCAGTCAGTTTGCGCATCTTTAGTTTTTTTTTCCAGCTACCGACCGTTTTCATCGGAGTCAAAAATAACGTGAACTAGACACGTGTGGTGAAACTTCTGTTGCCTGTAAGCAGGAAACTACTTGAGCACAGAGCTCAGACACCTCGATCTATGTGTGATGTGGTCCTGTAGGTACCGGCCGTGTAAGAGCTGTAGTTAATGACAGTGGTGGGTCAGGTGCGTCACGTTGTCTCCGCAGGGACACGCGTGTAGTAACATGTGTCTGTGTGTGTCAGTCTTCGTAGTTCCAGCAGTAAACTGGCTCAGCTGACCCTGGAACAGATCCTGGAGCACATGGACAACCTGAGACTGAGTCTGAGCAACACCAAGAACAACTGTGAGTCCACCCCCCCCCCCCCCCCCATCACTCAGTGTTGATCCTGGATCTGTTGATAACTGATCCATATGTCTCTCTGTCAGTCTTCACTCAGACTCCCATCCTCCAGGCTCTGCAGCACGTTCAGGCCAGCTGTGACGAAGCACACAAGATGAGGTACAAGTACACACACACATATATATACACACACACAAACACGCTGATGATGATGACATCATAACGGACGTCACTTCCTGTTCCTGCAGGTTCAGCGACCTGTTTGCTCTGGCGGAGGAGTACGAGGACTCTCAGTCAAAGCCTCCAAAGTCTCGTCGTAAAGCTCCGGCCTCCTCGCCTCGCTCTAGGAAAGGAGCAGCTCCGCCCACCGAGGAGGAGAGCGCCTCCAGCAGCGCCTCGGTACGTACCGACCGCGTCACAGGTTCAATACCAACCAATACATGTAGCTCCACCCCCCATTACCCATGTCCTGGTGTTGGTGGAATGTACACGCGGTGCCGTCCAGCCGATCCGCGACTGTAGATCAAAATGTAGCTGCTAGTCAGACACGCCCCCTAACAAAACCATGCAAAGAAAGAGGCCGGCACTTCCTACACACGATGGAAGCTGTTGACCAATCACAACCGAGCGGAGCAGCTGACCAATCAGAGCAGACTGGGCATTTTCAGGAGGGGGGGGTCTTAAAGAGACAGAGGCTGCACAGAGGAGCTGCAGCGATGGACAGTCTGAGGACAGAGATCCTGAACATTAGAACATGAAAACGTTTGACAGTCATAGCTCATGAAATGATCAAAGTGAATATGATCACAATATGTTTCGCTCTTTAAATAAAGTTCATTTCCGTCTGTGTCGCAGGAGGAGGAAGACTCGAAGCCCAAAGCTCCGAAGAGGAAGAGGAAAGGCTCGTCAGCTGTTGGCTCTGACAGTGACTGATGGACTGGTCCTCTGACCAATAACATGCCAGCTGCCACGGAGACAGCCAGCCAACCAGACGCTCTGACCACTGGAAGATGCCCCGCCCCCCCTTCCTGATGACATGCACTGACGCCCGCGGAAGGGGCGGGACTCGGAGACGCTGCAGGCTTTAAATCCCATGTGGTGAACTGATTTTCACATGATGAGACTGATGCTGTTTCCATGGAGACGAGGACTAACCTGGTCAAAGGTCACTGTGTGGCTTAACTCCCATGATGCACTGGGAGGAGGGAGCCTCGAACTCTGGGAACAAAATGACTGATTTTAATACAGGGAACATGATGATGATGATGATGATGAAGATGAGTGTGGTTGTTTTGGGTACTCGTGCTTTTTTTCTGGAGGGGATTTTGAACTCTTATTGTGGAGGATCCTGACTTCCTGCTGTTTTTAGCAGCTCCTCCATGTTTGTCTCGCTGCAGTAAAAGCTCCTCGTCTGTTCTGAACATGATGTTGAATTCTTCACATAAAACTGAAGTTTGTTTCAGGTCGTCATCTCTCTCTGGGGGGTCGGGGGTTCAGTCAGTAAAGGACCAGTTCACCTGTTTTTTTGTTTTTTTACCAGCGTTGTTAAAAACCTGAAAAATACAAATGGAGTTTGGTATCTTTCGATTTTCTGTTCAGTTTTTCTGAAGTTTTTTTTTGGACGTTTGGTTAAATACACGTTTAAAGACACGTTCAGATGAATCCTCTTGATTCAGATGATGTCACTTTATCACTGCCAACATCCCATAATATCTTTTAATCCATCAGAGTCTTCTTGTGCTCAGACACTTTGGACCTTTTCAGTAGTTTGATTAAAGTCGTTGAATATGAATGAAAAAAGAATCATTACGAAGCTTCTGATGCAAAGTTCAGGAGATAAAACAAGTTCCTTCACATTCTGATGAAGAGAAATCTGATCTGTGTTACTCTCTCTCTCTCTCCACCTCTCTCTCTCTCCACCTCTCTCTCTCTCCCTGTTTTAACAGTGTCAGTGTGTTTTCTTTATCAATGACATCACTGCTGTTTCTTCACCTCCATCTCTCAAAGTTTCCTCCTCGTCACTTGGTTCACCAGAGAAACCCATTGGTCAGTTGGCTCATTAATATTCATGTGGAGGGCGGGGCATGAGGCAGATTCACGTTCACAGGTGAACTGATTTTAAGTGAACGTTCAGGTGTGCGCGTGCACGTCTAATAATCCTTCGCGCTGCTTAATTAATGAGGTCCAGGACTGATCACGTGATTGGATCCAGCTGCTGATTAAAACCATCAGGGGGTTCCCTTCAGACCAGGTGAGACCAGGTGAGAGGACCTCGCTGATCTGCTTGAGATCCGGTTCAGGTCTGACTGAAACGTCTCTGCAGCTTCTGGATCATGTCGGCCGTTAAATCCGGATCATCTCTGCGGACTCTGCTCCTGACTCCGGAGCGGATACCGGACTTCCTCATCCCGTCCCGCAGTCCGCGCTTCATTCTGTCCCCTCACCGGAACTCCCCGGACCGGGTCAGACTTCTGTCCGACCATGATGAGGACAGTCCGGGAGCCAGTCCCACGGAGGTCCCGCTCAGCCCTGCGGCCTCCCCACGGTTCCTGCTCCGCCTCCCGCCAAGGGTCAGAGTTCCGCGTCGCGCCACCGCTGCAGCGGCAGAACTCGCGGACACGGACGTGACGACACGTGCGGCCATGTCGCTGCCGCACGTGGAGAAGGTGACCACGCCCTACGGCTTCCGGGCTGTGCTAGCCGCGAGCCCGCGCACGCACCGGAGAGAGTCCCTGTTCCACCGGAACAAACCGGTCACCGTGACGGTCACAGACACCGAGCAGCACCCAGAGGACGGTCCCGGTCCCGGCGCGTCCCGGGTCCGGCCCGTTAAAGCGCTCGGTCTGCAGGTGCTGAGGGAGCTGAAGATGCTCAGCCCCGCCGCCAGGAGGAGCCAGAGATCACAGGATCAATGAAGCTGAAAATGTTTGATCTCCATGGTAACAGCAGACTCTGCCCCCTGGTGACCATTTTGTATCATTTTGTCTTTTACTGGAAGTGTTGAATAAAGTTTGATTTGAATAAATTCTCCGGTTGTTTATTTACTTGAGTTCATCACAAACTCTGTGTTGATGAAAGGATCAAAGTCTTTATGTTTTCAGTCGCTGAGACTTTGTTCGTTTGGCTCTGACGTTGACACAGCGCCATCTAGCTGAAGTGAGACTTCATTTAAAAACCTTGGACTGGAGATCTGGAGTGACGTCATAACAAGTACTTTATTAGATTTGTGAGACACGATCCTCTGATGGTTTTGTGTCTGTGCGTCACATCCGGTCTCTAATAACAGAAATAAATAATAAACTTATTTAGTCGCTCCGCCCCTTCGCTGCTCCTGCCGACGTCACCTCTGCGTCATCACGCACACCCGGAAATGTAGTCTTCAGCTGGAGCGTGTGGTCGTTGTGGCGGGTAAGTGACTTTCTCTTGTTCCGGAGTTAACGTTAGAAAACTACCGGAAGGTTCCGGTTAGAGTCGAACCGGACTGAGCACGAAACCGGGACTAACGGAGGTTTGTAGCAGGCTGGAGCTAGTTAGCATGCTAGCATGTTAGCGGCAGAGGAAAACACGTAGAAACCAGAGAGATGGACCCTGTTGGTGTCTCTCTCTCTCTCTCTGAACACACTGTCTCTCTCTCTCTCTCTCTCTCTCTGAACACACTGTCTCTCTCTCTCTCTCTCTCTGAACACACTGTCTCTCTCTCTCTGAACACTCTGTCTCTCTCTCTCTCTCTCTCTCTGAACACACTGTCTCTCTCTCTCTCTCTCTCTCTCTCTCTGAACACACTGTCTCTCTCTCTCTGAACACTCTGTCTCTCTCTCTCTCTCTCTCTCTGAACACACTGTCTCTCTCTCTCTCTCTCTCTCTCTCTCTCTCTGAACACACTGTCTCTCTCTCTCTCTCTATCTCTGAACACACTGTCTCTCTCTCTCTGAACACTCTGTCTCTCTCTCTCTCTCTCTCTCTGAACACACTGTCTCTCTCTCTCTCTCTCTCTCTCTCTCTCTCTCTCTCTCTGAACACACTGTCTCTCTCTCTCTCTCTCTCTCTGAACACACTGTCTCTCTCTCTCTCTCTCTCTCTCTCTCTCTCTCTCTGAACACACTGTCTCTCTCTCTCTGAACACACTGTCTCTCTCTCTCTGAACACACTGTCTCTCTCTCTCTCTCTCTCTCTGAACACACTGTCTCTCTCTCTCTCTCTCTCTCTCTCTCTGAACACACTGTCTCTCTCTCTCTCTCTCTCTCTCTCTCTCTGAACACACTGTCTCTCTCTCTCTGAACACACTGTCTCTCTCTCTCTGAACACACTGTCTCTCTCTCTCTGAACACACTGTCTCTCTCTCTCTCTCTCTCTGAACACACTGTCTCTCTCTCTCTCTCTCTCTCTGAACACACTGTCTCTCTCTCTCTCTCTCTCTCTCTCTCTCTGAACACACTGTCTCTCTCTCTCTCTCTCTCTCTCTCTCTCTCTGAACACACTGTCTCTCTCTCTCTCTCTCTGAACACACTGTCTCTCTCTCTCTCTCTCTCTCTCTCTGAACACACTGTCTCTCTCTCTCTCTCTCTCTCTCTCTCTGAACACTGTTGCACAAACTGTCTGACTCAGTCAATGATGATGTGTCTGCAGAGGTCAGAGGTCATGATCCTCCACAATGAACCCGGTCCGCAAACGCCTCAGACTCGGCCCGTCCACATCACCACCTGCTACCACCTCCTTCCCCCGGAGCCTCACGCCGTCTAGTCCTCAGCTGCTCTCCCATGATGCTTTGCTGCTGCCTCCCCTTCCAGCTCCTTCATGGGGCGAAACTGAGGAGGAGGACGAAGGTTACCTGCTGGTGGAGGAAGATACCACTGACTCCAGCCTCATCATCACCATGGGTAACACACACAATCCGTCCATGATTCAGTGTCACCAGTGTTGTGTAAAGACTGGTCCACATGTTCACAGCTGTTCTTAATACCAGCCCTCAGAAAACCAGGATGGACGATCAAGAGCCTGAAGAGAAGTTCTTACCTGTTCTCGTACACTGAGCCAGTGATGTGTGTGTGTGTGTGTGTGTGTCAGAGGACAGTCAGCTGGAGGTGAAGGCAGCGAGGAGGAGAGCGGTGAGGAAGAGGAGAGGGAAACTGACTGAGGAGGAAGAGGAGCAGGGGGGCGGAGGCTCAGAGAGCGACGAAAAGGACGAGATGGAGATTGACAGACAGCTGGACCAATCACTGGAGACAAAGTCCAAACAACACAACCTGACCACAGTGAACGTCCGAAACATCATCCACGTGAGTTTATCTGCACAAGATGACACCTGAACACACCTGGACTCACCTGAGGTTCAGATTCACAGCGCTGGTCTTCCAGTTCAGGATTCATTAAGAGATTAATGAGTTAATCAGTACTTGATAAATGTAAATCTGACCTCTGACCTACAGGAAGTAATCACTAATGAACATGTGGTGGCCATGATGAAAGCTGCTATCAACGAGACTGAGGCCGTCCCCCCATTTGTGAGTCTATCACTGTGTTGTCCGTTGAAAGTGCGGCATTGGACGTGACGTCACTGAATCACATCGATCTCTGTTTCTGTTTCTTCAGGAGCCGAAAATGACTCGATCCAAGTTTAAAGAAGTGGTGGAGAAGGGCGTGGTGAGCCACATCTGCTCAACCTCTGTTCCATGTGTTGAACATCTGTTTGTTGACCATCTGTTTAATAAAAGCATCTTGTTTACCTGTCAGGTGATTCCAGCCTGGAACATTTCTCCCATCAAGAAAACCAATGACGTCAACAAGGTGGGGTCAAAGGTCAACATCCACATCTTGAAATATTTTCAAAACTTAAACTCGTTGTTAAACTCCAGTAACTCTGTCTCTGCTCTTTTGTGTTCAGCCTCCTCAGTTCGTGGACATCCCTCTGGCTGAGGAAGACTCCTCTGATGAAGAGTATCATCCTGATGAAGAAGATGAGGATGAGACAGCTGAAGATGTGAGCCTCTGCTCTGATTGGCTGCTGTACAGTGTGACACAGATGCTGATAATGAACTGATGTTATTGACTGTTTGTGTTTGTAGACGTTCCAGGAGAGCGACATGGAGAGCACAGCCTCGTCTCCCAGAGGAAGTCGTCTGAGCAGAGTGGAGGAGGACAGCTGCAGCCCCTGGCAGGTAAAGCTTCAGTGTGACTGAGAACCTGTTGTTCACAGGAACGTTAGTTATTACATATGAGTTAGTTTGTGTCTTCTGGCTGAGACATTATATCTTTGGTGATAATCGTCTTCAACAGAAGCTGTAAACTCTTCCTCGTTGTGTTCGGTTGATCTGTCACATAACCACAATCTCCTCCCCACTTTAGACTTCTCGGAGCCGGTCCAGGATGTCGAGGATGAGGTCTGGCTCAATGGGCCCTCCCCCTCCTCCCAAAGCACCGCCCTCCAAAGCAGTGACCGACTGCATGTTTCTGGAGAAACTTCATGCAGTGGAGGAGGAGCTCGCCGTGTGTATGGAACCATACCAGGTAACACTCGACAACACCCTGTCAGGTCACACAGTACAGAAGATTCAAACATCAGAGTAGTTATGATGGGTGATCTTCAGGACAACTTTAGGACCTGTCGGTAGATCTTCAGGACCGGTTGATGGAACTTAAAGACCTGTCAGTCCAGGTTAAGGATCGGTGATGAGCTGTTGTGTGTTAACATTTTCTTTTTTGAATGGTCTCTGTGTTGAACAGGGGGAGGTCTTCAGTGGTGGGACTCGGTCAGGGGGTCCTGAGTACTCGGACAGTAAACACACTGTACGTAAACAGTGTAATGTTGTATTTGAGGGTATTCATGTTTGCTAATTGTTGAGTCACACTCTGAGTTGGAGGAGGTGAACTGACGGACTGGTTCTGTCAGTGTGTGTCGTACTGGCTCATGTTGGTGTCTGACAGATGTGGACTCACTGAATTAATACATGAATAACTCTCGGCCCCTCTCAGCCTCTGTCGGAGTCAGAGGACGAAGCGGGTCTGATGGCGTACCGGACTCGGTCCAAGCGTCCTCTACGTGATGTCCCACTGGGCCAGCTGGAGGCGGCGCTCCAAGCCCCCGACATCACACCTGACATGTACGACTCCAGCTCCGCCCATAAGGACAGGGACTGGACTGATTGGCTAAGAGGCCTGATGAGCTCAGACATGGAAAATGAAGGTGTGTGTGTGTGTGTGTGTGTGTGCGTGTGTGCGTGTGTGTGTGTGCGTGTGCGTGTACCTTTCAGGTATGACTGCATGTCTCTCTCTTTCAGAAGAGTGTGATGATGATGATGACCCAGAGTACAACTTCCTGGCTGACGTTGATGAACCTGACCAGGAAGATTACCGTGACGACAAGGCTGTCCGCATCACCAGTCAGTACACACACACACACACACACACACACACACACACACACACACCGGGGTTTCTTCCTGGTTTAAAGACGATGTTCTCAGGTGATGTGTTGAGCTGTGATGAATCCAGACACTGACGATGTTCTGTTTGTCGTCTAGAGAAGGAAGTGAACGAGCTGATGGAGGAGCTGTTTGAAACGGTGATTCTCTCACACTGAACAGCCTCAGTCATGTTCACTCAGTTACATGTTTCACTCACAACCTGTGTGTGTGTGTGTGTGTGTGTGTCAGTTAAAAGAAGACCTTGCAGGACAGGAAGGGGATGACGAAGGCCACGAGGAAGAGGAGGAGCCACAGGATGAAATACACCCTGTGCAGGCACATGCTCAGGATCAGCACAGCATGTATGTTACATGCAAACACACACACACACACAAACACACACACACACACACTGACTGCAAGTGTTCATTTAACAGAGGGCTGGTTGATGAAGAGGACGGACCAATCACAGAGCTGCGTACAGTAAAGCAGCAGCTGGCTTGGATGAGGAACAGACGGCAGACACACCCACTGTGTAACACACACGTATACGGTCCTGAACCTTACACACTGAAACTGGACAGAAAACAACAGAGCAGACTAGAGCAGCATCTGCAACAGGTACACACACACACACACACACACACACACACACACACACATACACACTCATGTTCATGAAGCCTGACCTCTTTCACACTGTGTGTGTCTCTCAGCACGTTCAGCTGCTGAGTCAGATTCACCTGTTGAGTTCACCTGTGACCAAACTTCAGAGTGAGGCTGAGACCACCAGACAGTTCCTGGTAACACACAAACCTCTTCACACTTCACTTCGAATAAAACTCAAGACTCTAAAAATATCTTCACTGTTGTTTGCCCCCCCCCCCCCCCCCCCCCCCCCCCCAGGTTGAGTTGGATGTGTTGGCTCAGAGAGCCGAGCTGCTCATGTCGTCATCTCGTCCTGGTTTCTGCAGCGTCTTTAGATCGTCCAACCTGCAGGGGGCGCTGCAGCTTCTGGAGGAGCTGCGGCAGACTCCCATCAGCTACCAGTCGCAACACTTCCCACCTGACGCCAGAGGTTACAGTGAGTCCACCTGCAGCTTGGAATGATGGGATGTCTCTAATGAGTTCTCCTGTGTAGTTTACTTTGAAATGTTGTCAACACTAGATATGTGCTCAGTTAACAGCTGCTAATGCTAACATTAGCTACATAGTGAAGTGATGTTAAAGCAGCCGGGTGTTTGATACGGTGTTGTTGTGTACCTCTACAGTGCGTTGTTACCCCGTGATGCCGGCTGAGCTCGCCTGGCTCTTTGCTACTCGCCCGGTCTTCCTCTATCCAGAGCTACTGCCCTGTGCCAGCCTGGACCCTGCTCTATACTGCCCCCGCAGGACAGCTGCATTCACTGCCGCTGAGGACTGGTAAACACACAAATATGTCAAACTGCTGCTCTAAATTTCTGTTGGACGAGTGTGTAACTGAGTGTGTAACTGTGTGTGTAACTGTGTGTGTAACTGTGTGTGTAACTGTGTGTGTAACTGTGTGTGTTTTCAGTCTCCTGGTTCTGGGTCTCAGGAACATGGAAGGGTCATGTGACCCGACTAAGCTGGTGTCTCAGTTCCTCCTGAGGAAGACTCTGGTGCAGGTCCGACGTAGAATCCTGCAGTGCTGCCGACCTGGTGTCCCTGATAATATAGTAAAGGTAATACAGCGACTGATTCGGCTGATTTCAGCACAGGTCTGTGTATGTGTTCACCCGTGTGATCCCTCTGCAGGTGTTCCGGTATCATCGGGTGTTGTGGCCAATGCCCGTGGCCTGTGGTCCTGTTAATCAAGCAGAGCGACGCCCCCCAGTGGAGAGAGAGGAGAGAGTCATGCCTCTGTGGCTGGTGGTAGGTGATAAGTAGATGTCAGTAAAAGTGTTATATAAAGTTATCAATCCTCCATCACTGTTTGTTTACGTTTTGTAGCGGAGTCTTCCTGTCATCTGTCCAACCATAAAACGTTATAATGCCCCTCCTGGCTCTACACCTGAGGCCCCGCCCACCTGCAGGGGAGCTCGACCCCGTCACAGTCACCTGACCTTCCTACGCTCCGGTTCTAACAACTACAGCTTCCCCTCTGGGACAAGATATCCCCCCCGCCTTCCCAAAGACCTCGACTTCAAACGCATTGGCTTCGTCCTGCTGCAGCAGCCCCTCCCGCCTTCTCCTGCTGACCCCTCCCCCCTACTCAGCGGACAGGTGCACCCCTCTGCACCTGCCTCTCCTCACAAACCCTGTGACGCCCCGGCTCTCAGCCCCCAACGACTCCTCCTGACCAGAAGTGACACCCCTGCTGCCTTCACTAATGCCGCTGCTGTCTCCACGGCAACCACAGAGCAAATCAGACGCCACTATCAGACCCTCGTAAGTCTGAGGAGGAGAAGGAGAGAGAAACACACCCTGACCGGAGGAGCAGCATGGAATAATGTGGAGGCACTTGCTCCTCCTCCTCCTCCTGAAGGCCCCGCCCCTTCTCCAGTGGGGGGGGAGGAGGACGACGATGTCGTCAGTGTGAATATGGAGGAAGAGCAGAGCGAATTCCTTCTGACCCTGTCGGAATCATCGTCCAGTGCTGCAGGAAGTGTCGAAGACCTGGCTGACCCTGAGGAGGCGGAGTCAGGGAGTGAGCTGGACGTGACCCCGGCGCCGGTCACAGCAGCAGAGGAAGAAGGAGGTGATGAAGATGATGATGATGATGGAGCGACGTCTTCTGATGAATCCAGAGCCTCCATCGTCCAGCTGCAGGTGTGAAACAATTCATCGGATCTTTTTTAAACTTGTTTCATCAGTGAACTGAGCATCTTCGTCTTTCAGATGATTATCGATAATTAACCTCATCAATGTTCTTTGTCTTTGTAGGAGAAACTGTCCCCAGAAGAAACTGAGGAGGAAGAGGAGCAGGCTGATGAAGAAGATCAGAGGGAGGATGAAGCGTTTGCTCAGGATTATCTTAACAGAGTGAGACATCTCTTTATATTCAGTCAGTGATCGTCTTTATATACAGTCAGTGATGGTGTCAGCATCATGTCTGTGTACAGGTGTGTGATGCGGTGCAGGAGTCTCCAGGCGTCTCGGAGCAGCTGCTGCAGTTGTTGGATCAGTTTACAGCAGCGGGGGCCCTGGATGCCTCGGGGGCCCCACAGCATCTGTACGAGAGACTGAGCTGTTTGCTGCGTCCGTGGCCTCAGCTGCTCAGAGACTTTGCTGCTTTCCTGAACCGAGAACAGGCGCGGCGCTGCGGACTGGTGAGTGACATCACTGTGACATCACACAGGTTCGGGCTGAACCTGCGGTAACTCTTCTTCTGTGGTATCTCTCTGCCAGTTGTTGGAGCAACAGCTGTTTGAGTGCAGCCGGCGGTTTCTACGGCGACTGGGGCAGAGCCTGGGAGAAACCTCCTCCCTCTACCAGCAGGTGGTGTCAGTGTTGCAGGGAAGCCCCACCCCCCCACCTGAAGACATGGACAAGGTAGACGATGACCTTTGACCACCTCAGAAATCAGCTGATCCTCATAAAGTTTGTAAAATGAATCAGGATTAATTAATGAGGTTCAACTGAAATCAGAGTTCAAATCATCCAAATTAAAATCAGCCCATTTTTCCTGATGATCAGATTTTCTTTTCCTCTCTCAGGTCTCGTCTCTTCTCCGACGTCACCCCGACCTGCAACAGCTTTTCCTGCAGTTTCACACCCACTCGTCGCCCGTAGCGACCAGCTCTGAGACCATGAAGACAGACTCGGGTTTCCAGAGTCGTCCTTACAGGAAGAGAATCAACAGTCAGACATCTGAAGCGAGTGAGACAGGAAGCGAAGGAGAGAAAGAGGAGGAGGGGCCAGTTCGTGCCAGAAACATCTCGACGACGTCCACTGGAGAGAAAGTCGTCGTCTGGAATCGGTCAGAACACAGAAACACAGATGAGGAGCTCACTGATATTTACATGAGATGGTGTCTGATACAAACACGTCATGAAAACATCTTGTAAACTATCAAACATCATCACAAGACAGAAACATCGTAATTAGAAAACATGAAAACATTATTTAACATGGAGAAAGCATCTAAAACATCACTTCCTGTTTCAGTGAGGCAGACCGCGCCATCTTGACTGCCTGTCAGCAGAGAGGAGCCAATAGGAAAACATTCAGACAGGTGTCCGCCCACCTGGGAAATAAGACCGCCCAACAGGTGAGAGGGGGCGGGGCTTCAGTGTGCCGGTAGTCGTAGACTGACAGGTCTGAAGCTGACAAGGGGACATTTGTCTTTTTTTGTCTCCTTCAGGTGAGTCTGCGTTTCCACGACCTGATGAATCTTTTCCAGTCTTCATCGCAAAAGACCACTTCCTGTTCCTCAGAGGGCCAGCCAATCAGGAGGCAAGAGCCAGCCCCCGACTAAGCAATAGACCAATAGTAGATGAGTCTGCAGTCAACAAGGAAGTGGACTTCAGAGCCAAGAGACTGATCCAGATTCACTTCATGAGAACTCCTCTGAATTCCAGAACTGTCTGAGTTCACGAACATCGGTCATGAATCAGTTTTATTGATTCTAGATTTAATAAGAATGATTCTGATATGACTCCAGAATCCACAGTGACTGTTTCCTCAGTTACTGTAGAATTCTAGAAGGGTCCAGACTCTACATATATAGATATCTTTGTTCTCCAGAAATTTGATGTGGATTGTCCAAACTTCACTGTTCAAAGTTCTGTTTGACAAATCTATGTGTGAACTAGAGCAATCACAAAATGTCAAGAATTCTCTGGAAAAGATTGATCTCATTGATCTCATTGATCTCGGACATGATTTGGTTTGAAGAAGAACTGAACTCCTCATTTCGGAACTTTCTAGAATTCAGTTACTGACAGTTATTGTTCTAGAGTTCATCCTCTGTGATTCTTGAGTTTTGAATACATAAAGAATACACAAGTTTACCTTCAGGCTGCTCATGCTACTTTTTATAAGTTCTAATTATTTATTATTATTTATCGTCTCTGACCTCATCCAGAGTCCAGCCTCTGTGGGTGTGTCTGGAGGCACAGTCTCAGTCATTGAGGTCAGACAAAGGAAAACTCAAAAACTCAAATTAAATGAAGTAAAGATCTGCAGCTGTAAACCAATCACATGACAAGTGAACAGCTGCTCACACCATGTGAGACACAGTGTCCACATCTGGACAACAGACAGCTGCTGATAGCATCTGTATTCATCATCGGTCCACGTGTAAACTGAAGGAGCAGAGACGGAGACGACCTCAACATGTTTGACCTCGTGTGGACATCAGCTGAGACCCTGGGCTTTTTTTGTGGAGATACAGTAAATTTAATATAGATCAAGTTGACCGTCAGTGTTCCTCTTAGACTCCGCCCACCTGCTTAGAAACCACAACAAATACAGAAATAAAAGATAAAACATTTCTTTTTTCTTTTGAGTTTTCCCAGGATGCATTTGGGAGGATGTACTGTAAAAAAAACAATTCATCCATATTAAATGTGAATGACTGAAGCTTGATTGTTTGAAAAAAACCCTTTTTGTTTATATTTATATGACCTGAAAACTTGAGTTTTGTCCTGAATTTACAGTTTTAAAAGTTTTAATTTTCATCTTGAAGAATAAACCGATTCTTGTTTCCTTCAAATGTAAAAGCAACCCGAAGACAAATTCAATTAAAAGTGATCTCTGCTGTTAAATGTATTTTTCTTTTTGAATCACTGTTTGAATATTTTATTTGAATTATTTTCTACACAAACACAATTTCCTTTTTCATTCTGAGTTAAAAACCAACACATTCTCCCAGTTTCACATTTATTTTATTGTAAATTTAATGTTTAATTCAACCTCATTTAGAAATTCATCTAAAAACGTTTAATTCTAATGAGGGGGGGGGGGGGGCTTTCTGATTGACAGGTCATTGGACCGTTGACAATCAGAGAGCAGCTTTCCGGTGTTCGTGGTCCCGCCTCCACTTTGACAGGTGGAGAGATTGGTCAAGTTAGCTTTAGTTACCGGAAATACTGACTTCAGAATAAAAGCGGTTAATGAAAACATTGTCATTTCGCTGTCACCTGCGAATTCAATGTTTATTTTTCACTGTTTCATTTTCGCTTTGTGACGTCATATTTCTATGATTTTTTTTACTATGTTAATCTTCACTTTGACTTTGTGACGTCATATTTTAATGTTTGTCTTAGGTCATTTTATTGTGAAGGTCCTGACGGAAGCTCGGTGTGTCTCCAGTTTCCGTGTTTTATTGTTTCCATGTGAAACTGGCTCCTCTCGCTCCAACATGGCGGCCGCTGTCCGACTCCTTCCCGCCATCACGTTGTCACTTCTGTCCCTTTTTCCCGCCACGGTGTCCTCGCGCAGGGACGTGCTCGTGCTCGGGGACGCGGATTTCGATTACCTAGCAACGGAGCACGAGACCATGCTGGTGAAATTCTACGCTCCATGGTAACGGAGGGGACGTTAGCATTAGCATTGCTAGCTCAAAACATACGGGTTCTAATATGTGGATGCTCCATCCGTCCTCTTCATGTCTCCTCCTCCTCCCTCCATCCGTCCTCTTCGTGTCTCCTCCTCCTCCCTCCATCCTTCCTCTTCATGTCTCCTCCTCCTCCCTCCATCCTTCCTCTTCATGTCTCCTCCTCCTCCCTCCATCCTTCCTCTTCATGTCTCCTCCTCCTCCCTCTATCCTTCCTCTTCATGTCTCCTCCTCCTCCCTCTATCCTTCCTCTTCATGTCTCCTCCTCTCTCCATCCTTCCTCTTCATGTCTCCTCCTCCTCCCTCCATCCTTCCTCTACATGTCTCCTCCTCCCTCTATCCTTCCTCTTCATGTCTCCTCCTCTCTCCATCCTTCCTCTTCATGTCTCCTCCTCCTCCCTCCATCCTTCCTCTACATGTCTCCTCCTCCCTCCATCCGTCCTCTTCATGTCTCCTATTCCCTCCATCCGTCCTCTTCATGTCTCCTATTCCCTCCATCCGTCCTCTTCATGTCTCCTATTCCCTCCATCCTTCCCTCTTTTACTTCCTTCTCTTTTTGATTTTATCCTTATTTCATGTCCTTCTTTCCTTTCCTCATTCATTCTACATTCATACTCTTCTTTATCACCTTCAATGCTTCCTTCCCACTTCTCCCTTTCCTATTTTTTGTGCCACATCTCCGCCATCCTTCCTTCTATCTATCCCTTCTTCACCTCCTTGCATCATTTCTTCCTCAGGTGTGGACACTGTAAGAAACTGGCTCCAGACTTTGAGAAAGCAGCAAAAAAACTGAAGGGAAGTGTCCAGTTAGCAAAGGTAACGTCCCCATCGTGTGGTCTCTCCACACCTGTCTGTCTCACCTGTTTGTCTCACCCGTCTGTCTCACTCGTCTGTCTCACTCGTCTGTCTCACCCGTCTGTCTCACCTGTCTCAGGTGGACTGTAGTGCTCACTCAGAGACCTGTGGTCGTTTTGGAATCTCTGGTTATCCTACTCTGAAGATCTTCAGGAACGGGAGAGACTCCGCCTCCTACGACGGACCTCGCACTGCAGGTAACAAACACACACACAAACACACACACACACACACACACTCTGTGTTTATGTGTGTGTGTGTGTGTGTGTGCAGATGGGATCTATCAGTTCATGAAGAAGCAGACGGGTCCAGACTCAGTTCACCTGAAGACGAAGGACGAACTCCACAGCTTCATCCAACACTACGATGCCAGTATCATAGGTACGACGCTTCCACCTTCTTCGTGTGACATCACCTCCACGTCATGTGACATCACACGATGTTCTTTTTTGTTTTGCTCACACTTACAAAGTCAAAAGCCGGGTCAGGCTGCCCTACCTCATCCGAGGTCTCCGTGGACGAGACTTAGATTGTGATCAACATCTGGGTCTTCTGATGACGACTCCTCGTGTGCAGCGGAAAAAGCTTCGGAAATACTTTGTGCTTTTCTTCTAATGTCGTCTGGATCGTGACGTCCTGTATGTGGTGAACACAGCCGTCCATGCTTCGCTGAGATTTATAACAATCTGTAAAGCTCCTCGCTGAGTTCTGTTCTGAGGGAGGATGAGCTGCTCTGAGTCTCTGGTACAGCTTTAGAAATGCTCCCTCAGTACCTGTGTCTGAACTGTGTTGGGTCTCACTCTCTGTGTTCTCAGATTAAGTTTTTTGCTTAATCTGCAGCTGCGACTTAAAGCTCGATGTAACGTGTGTGTGCGTGTGTGTGTGTGTGTGTGTGTGTCAGGTGTGTTTTCAGGTGCAGGCAGCTCTGCTCTGTCAGAGTTTCTGAAAGCTGCTGCTCTGCTGAGGGAACAGTTCAGATTCGCTCACACCACTGACGTGAAGCTCGGGGACGAGTACGGGGTTCAGTCGGAGTGAGTCCGTGTCAGCTGTCAATCATGACGTCTCAGCCATTTTCATGTCAACAAATAACTAGTTAAACCCAAACTGATCAGAAACACTACTTTGGTTCATGTCCCATCTGTTAACGTGGAGGAGGTTTATGACCTATACTACAGCCAGACACCAGGGGGCGTCCACCACAAGTTCTTACAAATATGGTTATGTCTGGTCAAGATGGCTCTGAACAATCTATTCGTTTGAATGTTGAAACATGTTTCGTCTCTCCTGGAGGAGCGTGTTGCTGCTCCGAGCTCCCAGACTGAGCAGTAAGTTTGAGGACAGCGTGGTCGTCTTCAGAGATCACCTGACCATCGGATCTCTGAGACGCTTCATCAGAGACCACATGTAAGACTTCACATCAGTTTAACACAAGATGCACAACTGCCTCACTCTGCTCCACACTCACCTGTCTCCGTCCGTCTCCACCCGTCTCTGTTTGTCTCCACCCGTCTGTAGTTACGGTCTGTGTCCTCACATGACTCTGGAGAACAGAGATCGTCTGAGAGTTCATGACCTGCTGACGGCGTACTACGACCTCGACTACCACCACAACACCAGAGGCTCCAACTACTGGAGGAACAGGTAACACGCTCACACAGCTAATCCACACACGCTCTGCTACCTGACGACAGGTGAGTGTAAGCCCCTCCCCCTGTTTCTTATCGCCAGGGTGATGAAGGTGGTGTCACAATACACTGGGCGGGGCCTGACATTCTCAGTAGCCAATAAGAAGGAATTCCTGTCTGAGCTGGAGGACGACTTCGGTTTGGGAACATCGGACGGAGGAGAACTGCCGTTTGTCACGATTCGTTCCAAACTGGGCCACAAGTTCACCATGAGAGAGGAGTTCACGTACGTAACCGAAGGTTTGACGTCTTCATATCAGTGACACTCATCACGTGTGTGACGTCACTCGGGCTGAGCCAGTCAGGTCACAGTGGTGTTGTCAGGTCAGGAACCAGGACTCTGATCAGCTGTGTGTCTTTCAGGAGGGACGGTCGGTCCCTGGAGAGATTCTTAGACGATTACTTCGCAGGTCGACTGAAACGTTACGTGAAGTCTGAATCCGTCCCTGAGAGAAACGCAGCTGCTGTCAAGGTGAGATGGAGCGAGACGCTAACTGTTCTCATTCATATTGTACGGTGTGACCTCTGACCTCCCTGGTTGTGAACTGCAGGTGGTTGTTGCTGAGACGTTTGATGACATCGTCAATGATCCAGATAAAAATGTTCTGATCCAGTTTTACTCTCCCACCTGTCCACACTGCAAGAAACTGGAGCCAGTCTACAGAGAGCTGGCTGACACGGTACGTACATCATCATCATCACCTTCATCATCATTGTCATCTCCATGACAACCAGTGGCCGGAGGAATTTTGTGTCTGTCTCATTGTTATGAACATTTAAAGATGAACTAATGAGAGGTCAGTGGTGAAAGGTCAAAGGTCACAGTGACCTCATATGAGTCTGTAAATAAAATATGTGTGAACTGAAAACTGTTCTGGTCGGTGGAGACAAACAAACACAGTTTCTAATGACGGAACTTTGACTTCCTGTTGCTGGTTCTGTTTTGATTCTGGTCCTGATGAGTTTAATGTCTCTCCCACTCTCAGCTCTATTCTGATACAAACATCGCCATCGCCAAAATGAACGCTGTTGATAACGACGTCCCGCTGGGTTACGATGTCCAAGGGTGAGTCCAGAGTTTCTCTATGAGACGTGTCGAACCAGGACAAATAACATGTTCATTAGTTTCCCTCTATCTCTGTCTTCAGCTATCCAACCATTTACTTTGCTGCGGTGGGTAAAAAGGACGAGCCTGTACGATACGAGGTAACACAACATCTGAGAGGGGTGGGGGGGTTTTCAGGTGGGTGAGCAGAGGAATGACATCACCTCTGTGTTCTCAGGGGGGTCGAGAGCTCAAAGACTTCCTGAAGTTCCTGAAGCGTGAGGCGAGCGCATCGAGGGACGAACTCTGACACTTTTCCTCCACGGATCTGACCTGACTGCTGGTGTCCATGACAACAAACACGTCGGGGGAGGACGAGACAACACGCCTGACCCTGCTGACAGTGGAACGCTGTGTCCGACACCTGTCCACCAACATGTCATGGCTCCTGTCATGTGACTGTGAGCTCTACCTTTTTGGATCAAGGGGACGTGCTCAGTGTTCACACGTGTTGTTGGTGAATCTTGAAAAGCATCCTGGGAAATGTAGTTGACACATGAGTCTGCCTTTTTAAAATCGACAAGACAATATTCAGCTGACTTTTAAACAACACAAACATTTTTACTGAAACTTTATTAATTTATCTATTTATTTATTTAGCACTAATACAAGTTACAAAATAAAATACTTATTAATACAGATGAAATAAGATTCAAACAAAACTTATATGTAAAGTTTAATTTCTAAACTATTTATTTAATATTGTTGTGACTGTTTTTGATACATTTCAGATAAATGATAAATTCTGTTCTGGTGCCAAGTTTCTGCTTCGTGTTTTTATGTCATTGTCGCCTTTTGATTAACTTATTTTTATTTATTTGTATTATTGTTGAACCTTCCGATTTTTACTGTGACAGAAAACAAACTGTTGGACGGAGGTTAGTTTTCCGTCGGTTATTTCTCACTAAAACAAAAACACTGAATAAACATGTTATTAAGACGCCAACACTTCTGGTCTGACATCACTGTTGAAAACACATCATCAATGTTCATTGGAAAGGTGAAAGTATGTATTCGTGATGCTGGTCCCAGCGTTAAACAAAGAGAAGTCATTAGACAACTTGATGAGGATTTGAATTGTGTTTTTAAATATATTGAATGATGTGAGTGTGACTCCTGGAGCAGCAGCAGGAGGACGTGAAGCTGACGGAACAGCCTCTGTTCTAAAGATCCTTTAAAACCTGAGCTCAGAGTCACAGTCTGCAGACGATGATGAACACTGAGAGTTTTACAATAATGAAATATTATTATTAATATTTCCAGAACATTCTCTTGTTGGTTTTCACCATAAAAGGCTTCGGGCGCTTTAACTCTTTCAGTTCATTGACTCCATTGGTGGAACCATGTGTCGGTCAAATCGATGCTGTGATCTGATTGGTCAGTGTGCGCTGCTACTCCCGCCCCTGAGGTCTGAGGCGTCCTTCCGCTCGTGCCCGTCAGCAGCTCCAGGCGCGTGTGTCGGTAGTGTCTGTAGTGTCGGTGAAGATGTTCGGGCAGCAGGTCTTAGTTCTCAGTAAGTCTCTCTCTCTCTCTCACTCTCTCTCTCACTCTCTCCGGTAAACGGAGCCGGTACCGAGCGAGCGGCCGGTGCCGGCTCCGCTTTGTGGCTGTTTACCGCCGCAGCGGCCCGGTGTGGCACGTGCTTCC